>NC_061111.1:241494648-241501608 GCF_002878395.1 Capsicum annuum | reverse complement strand
CGACCTATGTACACCCTTAGTTGTAACTATATTATTACATTGATACCCTATTTATAGATAATACGTTCCAATCCTTTTCCTAATAGGACACTATATTACAATCCTTTTCCAAGTAGAATTTTATATGCTATTCCTATTCCTACTCATATTCTAACAACTTTCAACAAATCTCCATTTGTCCAACATTACACATTTACCATATTACGTGCTTATTAGTCTTCCTAATGGATTTTAAGTAAAGGTGACAGGAATTGGTAATGTAGCACCAACTCCTGAAATTCTGTACACAGTTCTTGTTGTTCCTTCTTTCAAATACAATCTTATTTCTGTACATTGTTTGACCCTAAACCTTAAAGGCACTACCTTCTTTACTGAAAATGCTTGTCTTTTGCAGGCCCCTTCAATGAAGAGGCCTCTGGAGATTGGTAAAGTGGAGGATGATCTATACCTTCTATGCTCTCTACTTGAGAAATTCAGCCACTCCTACAAAGAATTCTAACTCTTATTTATGCATTTCTGGTTCTGCTTTCTATTCTAGCGTTGTTGATTGTGTAAACAATGGTGGAATTGCTTTTATCTTTTCAATAAAGTGTACTATAACACATGATTTTGTGAATAATTCTGCTATTAATGAAGTGCATCATTTTCCTGTTATCATTCTTGTATGTATGATGGGAATTATGTAGATTCATGTGACACATCAGACTTGGAAACATGCTTTTTTGGTAAAAAGAAGTGTATATCTTCTGTACCTGCCAATCTTTCTCCTAAACAACCTTTTCTTTGTTCCATCTGCCCCATGGCCAGGAAAACCAAATTACCTTTTCCAAAAAAAGAAACTTCACTGACCAGATTTTTGAGCTTTTACACAGAGATCTGTTGGGACCCTATCGTGCGTCTACTCATGTCAATTACAAGTATTTTCTTACAATGGTGGATGACTACACTAGATGCACTTGGACTTATTTAAGCCGAATGCATCATTCATCTGAAAAGTTTCCCTTACACGGCACAACAAAATGGTTTGGTGGAAAGGAAACACAAGTACCTCTTAGAGATAGCCAGAACACTCTTATTACAATCCAAACTTCCAGTTAAGTACTAGGGGGAGTGCGTATTGACAGCTCCTATATCATCAATAGACATCCCATTACTTACCTTAGGAACAAATGCCCCTTTGAGAGCCTGCAAAAAAAGAAAGCAAACTACTCACACATGAGAGGACAAGTTCCCCTTTGAGATCCTGTATAAAAAGAAAGCAGACTACTTACACAAATGCCCCTTTGAGATTCTATATGAAAAGAAAGTAGATTACTCACATGTGTTACTGTACCTAGAAACCATGAAGACAAGTTTGAAACCATGAACAGTTCCGTATGTTTTTGTGAAACCAAAGGATGCAAAGTTCTGAGTTTGGCACTAAGAGGATATATGTTTTCAAAGATGTGATTTTCCGTGAAAACATTTCCTTCTAGTTAGAACATGTATTTGATAATCAAGGAAGTCAAAGTGCTACATCTTATCAAATATCACCTAGTAGGAATCCTGTTGCTCATGACACTCATAATGAATCATTTCCATAATCTTCACCAACATTAGCACCAATATCCCTTGATCCTTGCACATCCCAACATAATCAGGACACTAGACCTAATTCCATGCCGTAACTTGGACTTGTTTTCAAATAGGAGGTGAGAAGATCACACAGGGAGCCCAGAGCTCCCACTCACCTCAAAGACTATGTCCATTCCCTTCCTACACTCGAATCAACTAGCTATCTCAACTCTCATTCCAACTGTTTTCTCAATGGTCATTTTCAATGAACCACCATATTACACCTGATTTGTTAGTCAATGAATGTCAGGAACTTTGTTGAAAATGTTTGTAAGGACAATGAAACAACATATGAAGAGGCAACCATCAATCCTGCTTGGCAAATGGCAATGACACGTTTTTGAGGCGAATTGTTTCCTATGCCAGTAAAAGGACAAGCCCCTCAATTATAGTTGTTGTGGTATGTGTGGAGTTTGTGTTTATCTCTGGAACTGATCTGGATGAGATTGAACTACTAAAGACTTCCGTAAAAAAATTGATTTAAGTTCAAGGATCTGGGTAAAATGCATTATCTTTTGGGGTTGGGAATACTTCATCAGGATGATGGTGTCATCTCCTCTCAATGGAAGTTTGTTCTTAACTGTCTGAAGGAATATGACTGCTCAGGCTATATCAGCTTCTCCTCTCCCCTTAACGCTGGTGTGAAACTTATTGCTAAAGCACTGAGCTAGAAGATCCAATTTATTAAAGGAAACTGATTGACAAACTAGATTTTCTTAGTAACGCCAGATTGGACGTAGCCTATGGTGTTCAACACCTCGGTCAGTTTATGCAGGAACCTAGAAAGCCTCATTTATAAGCTACATTTCACTTGTTGAGATACTTGAAGGGTGATCCCACCTTAGGGATTTTCATGCCCATAGATCCAAATAGCTCAATAGCCTTCTGTGACTCTGATTGGGCATCTTGTCCAAATATAAGGTGATTGGGCATCTTGTCCAAATATAAGGAGATCTGTAAGTGGCTACTTCGGTCTTTTGGATGTTAGACCCCTTAATTGGAAGTCAGGGAAACAAGAGACAGTCTCTTTGTCTTTAGCATAGGCAGAATATGGATCATTGAGAAAGGTGGTTGGTGAACCACTAAAACCGACTGCACCATTTTACTCTCCTATTTCAGTATTATGTGACAGCCAGTCAGCTTTGGATATTGAAAGAAATTTTGTTTTCCATGAGAGAACTAAACACATGAAGGTCTCATCTCAATTGGTAGATGTGTTAACCACGGCCCTCATAGAAGTTAACATGCAGCTCTTCTAGACAGGTTGACAGTTCTACCTCACTTCCAATTTGAGGGGCGTATTGAGGTGTATTAATTGGATTAATGTGTTATATTTGTTAGTTGTAGCTGAGGTACTTTCATTAGTTGGTTATAGCATTAGTAAGTTAGTTAGCACACGTGGGGTTCACCAGCTGTTACGCGCTGTTAGTTTGTTAACAGTTAGTTAGATTAGCCAGATATTTTCTTTGCTTAATCTCTTCTATAAAAGCTGCTTGGTTACAGCCAATAGAGTTTGAACTTTCATTTTCATTTCACAAATGTTACATTTTTCCTGGCTTCTCTCTCGAGTTCCATCTCTGTAGAACTTTCCAGAAGTTGCCATAGGATCTCACCTTAGAGCTCAGTTTATGGGCTAAACTTTGATAGAACTGAAGTAGCATGGATAAATACTCTCCCTTACCAAGTGTTTATACCGAACCAATAATTCAAGTAATTGTCATGATATGTGATTTAATGGAGTGAAAATATAGGTTAATTGCTTATGGTTAAGTAATAATTGTGTATGTTTAAACTCATTTCCTGCATACATTAACTGGTGTAAACACCGGGTGCAAGTAAGTTTTTACCAGGAAGCACACGTGTCATGTTTCTTAGAGTTTAATTGGCTTTATACTCCGATAATGTTTTTTTTACTCAGTCTGATTACTTATTAAACAATTGCAAGCAAATCTCTATAATAAGCATTAATTAGTAACCCAAAAAAACAAATTTGTGAACTTGCTACCACATAATGTATTTTTATTTTCTTTGTATTGTTTGTCCTTTTTATTATTTTCTGTTTGTGATACGGGTGTACCAAGCTGTCCAACAAGTTCTACAAGCTGTCCAACAAGTTCACGACCATTCACACGTAGCCAAGCTCGGGAGTTACAAAAACTCCAAGCTATGTTCATGCAAATGGCCGTGTGTGAGTTGGTACTTGAGCCTTCCAATGGATTAAATGTTTTTAAGTGTGAAGAGGAGCCTTGAAGTGTAATAAACTTACACTCCAAGGCCACCCCTTGGCAAGGGTAGGATGGTCATTTGTTATCTCCCTTTGTGGACTAATATAAATAGATAGTGTTAGGGTTATTTTTGAGTTAGTTCATTCCTATTATTGAAGAAACACAAGTCTTGTAATATTTTGAGAACTTCTCTCTTGTTCTCGAGAGTGAACCCAAAACTAGACAACAAAGTGTAGTAACACTTTTGTTGTTCTTTGGCTAGAAACTTGGAGGTCTTGAGGTTCATGAGTTCCTCTTGATTCAAGTAAGAATTTGGTGTAAATATCTTTTAGTCTTAAGAGTCCTAATCTTCATGTTAGGGTTCTTAGATTCTAGGATATTTTGTGTCAAGTTACTATCCATTATTTTGTAATCTTGTTGTTTGTATCTTGATATAGTGAAGCCGTGTGGGGCTCTTTCGATTCACTATAGTTATTGCAATCTTGTGTTATTTATCATCTTGTTGAATATTGTCGTTGTTGCCTTGAAAACCTAGAGAAGCCGAGTGGGGCCTTTGATTCTCTAGTGATGTTGTTCTTGTTGTTCTCTTGATTCTTTGTTGTAAGTTTGATCTTTTGTATCAGTTTGCTAATTGGAGTTATTCTTAGTGCAAATATGAATTAAGAATATGAACTGCTTAATACTAATGTGCGCAAATGGTTATACACCATTTCAGTACCTTCCTAAACAATTTGCATTTGCCAACTGTCTCATCAACAAGAAGCACGATTTGATTATAAGAGATGAAAGACAAAAGTCGTGGAATTTAAAGCTCTGTTATTGTCAAACCGATGTCTATATTGGAGATGGATGGCGTAAATTCGTTGCTGATAATTGCTTAAAGGAGGGAGATCGTATAATGTTTGAGGTTGTTACTAGCGGAGAGACACCAGTATGGGAATTTCGAGTTAATGAGGCAAAAACTCCATTGCAGAAGTATCAAGGCAAGTTTCTCATGTTTCAAAATATATCTTTTTGTATTTTTTATTTTGTTTGATTGGTAAATTAAGTGTATAGAACACTTCATAGAAACAAGAAATTATAGTCTAATTCCATAAGAAAACATATACATAAGCTATATCTTCCTCTTTTCCCTAATTGTTACACTTTCTTATTAGGTTTTCTCTTTTGCTATATTTTTCTTCATAAACAATAGATATTATGAAAAAGCCCTCAAACACGAGTCCTCTCAATGCACAAGTATCTACTTCAACTTCTGGTGATGATGATCATCCTTATTTTATTTCCACCATTAAACGTTATTGCATCCGCAAGACAGAATTGGTAAGTCATTTGAACTGATTTCTGTTAGTGTTCAAGTTAACTAGTCGTGCAAGGATTTTTACACTACCAGTGTAATTTAACTTGTTATAGTAGGTTGTTTGCTCGACTTTCTTGGTTGCAACATTTCTATTTTTCTAGGCAACTTAACTTGATAACGTAAAAAGTTTTACACTTGCACGTGGAGTTACATCAAGCCACAAAATTTAGCCTTAGTAATTAGAAATTAAATTCAAAAGGTATTTAAAAGATACATGTCTTGCATCCTTGGCTTGTTATAAGCTTGGTGTGTGGGGGGGGGGGGGGGGGGGGGGGAGGTCATGTAAGTTTTACCGTCAGTACACAAAATCTGCAACCTCTTTTTGTTGTAGTTCTCTTTGCTTCTTTTTCTGTTTTGGTGACAACAGAAATTTGTTCTACATAATGGAATTTCTTTTTATGGTAGTATTTTCCACTGGATTTTGCAAAGTCAAATGGATTGAATAGGAAGTGTGAGATGATTCTTAAAGACGAAACAGAGAGATGTTGGTCAGTGTGGCTGGGGAGACTTGGAACTCATTTTGGCATTACACGCGGATGGACAAAATTCAGAACAGAAAATGGACTCCAAGTAGGAGATGCATACAAGTTTGAACTGATCAAGAATGGGGAAATACCTATAGCACACTTCCATTGTAAGTTTTCTTTCAATTCCAACGTATTTTTGTCGAGATTAAGTTCTATGTTCGACAGTATACATAAGTATCATTACTAAAACAAACACAAATTTTTGACAATGTTTTCCCACAGAAACACCGTTGGAAATATGGTATTTCTGATGGCAGATCCACTGGAAATGTCCATGACGAGCCAAATTAGCGATTTATGCAATATATTTACACAATTATATTAGTTAAAAGGTATTACAAATAAATCTCCATTTTTGTGGTCTCGATGTAACAACAACCAAAAACCAGTGTAATCCCACAAGTGGGGTTTAGCCGTCTAGGAAGGGTAAGATGTATGCAATGTTACCTTACCTTTATAGGGTAGAAAGGTTGTTTCAAATTGATCCTAGCCAACCCTCCGCCTTTATCTGGCTTTGGGACCAGCAATGTGAGCTAGCTCACATAGATGAAGTTAATTGTCTCTGTAACATTTCTCAAAATCGTGTATTATTCTTGCAAATAGTTTGTTTCAAGTGGTCTTTACATGTTTTGTTATAGTTTCGAAATTATACAGCATCACTAATTGAGGATGTCATTTTGAATACATTACACTACGAGGCTCTCCCTAGCAGATTTTGTAACTAATTTTCGTGTAAAATAATGTTTACATGCAGGCAAATATTCTGCAAAGGTTGCAAAGAGAAAGAAACAATGAAGCAAACTTGACTTTTCTTTTTCTAATCGGAAAAGGGCCTAAAATGCCCTTCATCTATTGGAAATGGTGCAAAAATGTTCTCCATCCACCTATTGGGCCTGAAATGTCCTTTCCGTCTACCTATGAGGGCAAAATTGCCCTTCTATTTAACGGATCAATTTGAGCCCACTTTATTAATGAGGTGTCTTTTTTTTATTGGTCAATTAATTATTAATTAATTTTTCACAAAAGCTTGCACTCTCCGCAGGTGGTCAAATGGTAATGGTGATTCGACTGAGAGCTTATGAATATTATGAACAAATGTTAAAACAAAGAAAACATATTTGTTAGCTGTACTTGATCATACAATGGTCTGCATTCAACTTTTTTCATTCATCTTTTAAAACTTTTTATTAAAATGGGAAGTGAGATGTATATCTGCACAATGTATTCAAGATCA
>NC_061111.1:241450972-241491648 GCF_002878395.1 Capsicum annuum | reverse complement strand
TTCACTAAGTTAGACATTCAATCCACACAAATTTCAATTGCCTCAGAGCATAGCCAAATAATATCAACAAGACTAAAATGTTGAAGCCATCCAGCAATGAGAATGAGCAGTAAGACTGCAAGCCCATCACAAAATCAACAAAATTGAACTATTTGATATAATTGCGCAACTTCTCTTTCATTGAAACTGAGTATATATAGAGTACGCAAAACGACTGACTAACGATCAATTGCAATTACAGAGCAGAGATATACACAAACATATAATAAAATCTAAATTCTTGGTCTTCCGAAGGGAGTCTTGTTAGATGTCTGATTAGACAGGTTTGGGCAGTGTTGCATTTACTATATACCAATTAGACAGGTTTGGGCAGTGTTACATTTACTATATACCAAAATGTACAAGATCCAAAAACATTACATCCACTTGCTTTAATGACTAGTTTCCTTTTGCCCATCAACAACTGCATCCTTCCCAGAGTATTTACCTACAATTTTCAAAACAAAGCAGTCTCAATTCTCAATCTAAATTTTGGAGACTGAATTATATTTTCCCCATATCTCAATAGTCACAAGTTGACCTAGAATTTGAACCATTAAGTGGGAGTTTGGTTGGGGAACAAGTTATCCCGAGCAGCTAATCCTGGGATTAGTTATCCCACTCTCTGGGATGAGTTATCCCATGTATTTTATTTCAACAAAACATGTGATATACTCAAAGGTTTCGTGTACCAAACGAGCCCTAACAGTACAAAAAACACGAGACGTTCAAGGTTCGTGTAACTTCAAAGGTCAACAAAAGGAACAAACGAAAAATAACAACATATACTAACACACGGGATAGTCATGAAACTAAAGGGAGATAAAGAAATACTCACAATGGAAATGAACTACAGGTATTGTGCCATTGTTGGTGAGTTCAAACCTGTAAGTATCTCCTACTTGAACGCCATTTTCTTTTCTGAACTGTGTCCATCCTCTTTTAATTCCAAAGTGAAACTCGTCAATTCTCCCTATCCACACTGACCATGATCTCCGTTTTTCATCGACAATAATCATCTCATGTTTATCCATCAAGCCATTTGATTTCGCAAAATCCATTGGAAGATACTGCTCAAATTTATCCCAATATACAGATCAATACTACATTATCACAAAAACTAAAAGTATTGATTATGTTTTTTACTAAAATTTGTTCAGATCACTTACCAAAACAGGATTTCTGATGGCGTAAGGTTTAATAATGGATATAAAATGCAAGTTGGCATCAGCAGATGTTGAAGCAGCTACTTGCGATTTCAGATTGAACGTGCCCGAGGTCTTAAGGCTAAGATCTGTTATTGCTTTGATGTAACCAAGAAAAGAAGAAAAAACAAACATTACAATCATAATAAGGAAGACATAATATATAAAAAGACGTTCAAACTTGGCCTCAATTGGCAAGTAAGCACTCTAACTTTTAGTATGCACATCTAGACACCTCAACTCATCTTCGTTGTGTCAGCTGATGTGTCACAAATATGTGTCATGTCTGCGTCGGACGTCCATGGGACACAATGAGGACCTATGTTGCTTGGACTCTTCAAAAATGTCGACGGATGCGTGTTGGATCCTCTAGAAATAGTGTATTTTTGAAGGATCCAACACAGGTGCAACAATATTTTTGGAGAATCGGAGCAACTTAGATGAGGACGAGTTAGTTGCCCGTTGAGACCAAGTTGAGGTGCCTAGATCTGCACTCTCAAAGTTGGAATGCTTATTAGCTAGTTTGACGCCAAGTTTGAGTGTGAGATTTTTCTCTCCACACGTTTATCCGACATTCTTTCAGCATCTAATTTTTCTTTCTTGAATTCAGGCTTGAGGGATGGACTTTCTCTCAAATCTAGTTTGATTAATTGAATCAACAATGTCAGAATGAAGATGAATATATAAACAAAAAATAAAAATACATTAAGTTGAAGTAGAAAGAAACTGATTGTTATGTGCAATTTGGATATCGATACTACTGTTTGTCTAGTAGTAATTAAAATTCAAACCATAGAAATCGCGAGCAAACAAAATTTAATAACTAGATAGGATTCTTGCATGAGTTAACGGTGAAAAACACACTTCAACTATCAGTTGTTCCTTTTCCTGTCATCTTTCAGGTAGAAAAAGTGAACAGTTGTTAGTTGAGGTATGTTTTGATAGATAGTTGGTGCTAGTTCAGATAATAAAGTCACACATGATAGTTTAGGTATGAAAAATTGAAAACTCGGAATGCTTTAGGGGCATTTTTGCCCTTTTTATCTTCACTCTTCTTGTAACTATGAAGTCATCTTAATTAATTTAAATAAGTGAACAATAGAAAACAGTATGAAATTTAAACCAAAGGCTTACAGATGAGAAACTTGCCATGAAATCTGAATATAGGTAGTTCTCCATTGGAAACTATCTCAAACATTAAGCGATCTCCTTCCTTTAAGCAATTTGTAAGGCAAAATTCATGCCATCCTCTTCCAAAATAGGTAATTTTGTTGCATGTATACACATTAAATGTCCATGACCGTTGCTCGTCCCTCACAATTATTTCCCATTTCCTGTCGTAGAGTCTGTTTTCTTGTGCGAATTGTTTTGGAATACACTGAAACAGGTAGCAAATAAACAATCAATACGTATCTGTGTTTTTCACTTCAAAATTATCGAAAAGATAATTGTTCTCATAAGCTTATGCAGGAAATGAGTTCATCTTTTTTTTTGTGTCCATTCTTTAAGTTTTTTCTTTGCAGTGTAATCGTCAATGTATAATATACTCCCTCCATTTCAATTTGTTCGTCTGCTTTTGACTTGGCACAGAGTTCAAGAAAGCAAAAAAGACTTTTGAATCTTGTGATTTTAAAATAACGATATGTAGAATGTGACAAATGACATGTGGAAAGTTAAACCAAAGAGTTGCCAAAATAAGGGAGTACTTGTGAACTTACCACAAAATGCTTTGAAAGGCAATAAGGTTTAATAGTACAAATGAAATGAGAGTGACTGAGATTCGCGTCCTTAACAGCTTCTACATTGGAGAAAGTCTTGCCTGATGTCTTGATCTTGGGCTTTGGTTTTCCTGTCGCATTTCTTAATTACACAACATCATGTCAAAAACAGAATACAGAAAACAAAAAGGGAGGTTACACATTTGGCTGTTCGGCCAAAATTATTTACTGTCGCGAGCCATTATAAGTATATTATACATCTGTTGCCTGTTCAACTCTTTAAGAATTTCCCAAAAGTAAAACCTTCACCAACAAAATTACAAAACAATAACTTCAATGAGATAGAGCATGTCTTGAAAGAATATCTTTCAGCTAAATGCTAGGTCAAGTAAATGAAGCTGAAGCACACACACAAGATACGATTACTCGGTTAGGAGTTCAGAAAAGATATAAACGGGAGAGGATGCAAGGTAAGAGTTCAACGATAATTATGAGTCACTTCAGAAACTACCAAAAGACATCACATAATCAAGGGTATGCTTTTGTAACCCAGACCTTGAGTGATAGCATCCAGAGTAGGCTTCTTTTCTTCAGGCTGAAGTGATGCATTTGCTCTCAAATCTGGTTTTCAAATTGAAAAATGTGATTAACTTAAACCAAAGATGAATTTTAATCCAAATATAGAACATTAAACTAAAGTAGAAACTAAATGGTTGCAAAGGTTACAAAGAGAAGCTTTATTAATAACTAGAAAGGATCCTTATGAAGAAAAGATAATGCCAATTTATACTAAAGAAGTAGATAAATAGTGGGAAATAGTGGATGCAATATAAGAGAAAACGGCTAAGATGTGAAACTTGCCGTAAATTTTAAATATAGGTTCCTCTCCCTTGGAAAACATCTCAATCATTACGTGATCTCCTTCCATCAAGAAATTAGCAGCGCAAAGTTTACCCCATCCACCTGCAATAAAAGTGCTGCCTGCAGTGGTATACAACTTAAACACCCATGGCCTTTGTTGCTCATCTCTTATCGTTACTGTATATTTCCGGTCTCTGAGGCCATTTTCCCGAGCAAATAGTATTGGAACATGCTGAAACACAGTTCATATCCAGTTGCACATAAATAGCTCATCATATGCTTCACACTTTAAAATTATTCAAGAAACAAAGAGTTCTCATAACAAAATGATTTCATCTTTTTTTTAATAGTAACAAGGGAAGTAGAATTAGTTTTGAACTTACCAGCAAACACTTTGAAATGCAACTGGGCGTGATGGTATAAATGAAACGAGGGCGACCCCGAGGCATGTCCTTAGGTTCTACATCAGGGAAATCCTTGTGTGATGACATGACATTAGGCTTTGGCTTTTCCATAGCATTTTCTAATTACACAAAAGTTCATGTCAATATTTGAAAAAAAAACACTTTATGAACAAAAAAACACATCAATACTTCACAAAAACCTTTCTGAAGATAATTAACTTACCTACTATATGCACATCTTTGTGTAGTGAAACTACTTGTAAGTCTAAGAAGTTGACGAATCTAGTAATACCATCACAAGAAATAGGGCAGAGGAAGTACTATTTTCAAATTATTTAGCACTAGGTAGTGTTTATAATTGCTGAAAAATCTACTAATCAAGACATTATGTTTTTTGTATATGCACTAGGTACTATTTTCTCATTTTTGACATATGCTATTTATCCTTCTAGTGTCAAGGGGTGTAAAGGATGGTTAAGATCCCCCACCATTAAAATGAGGTTTGGCATCAGTAGATGTTGAAGCAGTTGCATGTGATTTACAATGTGCGATTTTTAAAGCAACCGAGAAAAGAAGAAATAAAAAACATTACAATACTATATAAAGAGTGAATAGGTTGAAATTCTTGTAAGCAATCGCAGTTTGCGAATTATATATATAAAAATATTTGGTGTTCACAAAATCTCCTCAACTACCATGGAAATATCCCCTGAAGGAATATAACATGATATCACCGTTTCAAGTGGCAGTACACTTGGAATTATTTCAGAGTGAATAGGTTAACATATCCCTCAACTATCACCATTTTGCAAGTTTCGTACCTAAATTATTGGGTGTTCACATAAGCCCCCAGAACTATCATCAACTGTCATCGTGCCAGGTGTAGTCATTTTTAAGATATTTTTCTATCTCCATGCACCTCTCAACAAGTCATTCCAAACATTTTGGCACATATTCAAACGGAAGTTTTAAATATAAAGTGAGTTATCATCTACATGATAATAGGATACCCCAATAATTTAGGAATAAAAATTCGCAAAATGACAATCGTTTAGAATTCTTTTAACATATTCACTCTAAATAAAACGAATATGATAGTGCATATGAAAACTAAATAGATCATCAAAGAAATAAGCTTGCCTTGAAACTTCCTCATTAGTTTTTTTGCATTATTAACAACTTGAAATTTCCATATTTGTGTCTCTCCTTTAGCAACGATCTCAAATATTATTCGATCCCCCTCTTTTAAGCAATTATCAGCACTGAATGTTCGCCATCCATCTGCGATATAAGCTTGAGTTTTGCATGAATGTAGCGTCAAGTTCCACGACCTTGTTTGTCTTTCATCGATTATAATCAAACCAAACATCTTGTTGCGGTTGATAAGACCGTTTGCAAATGCAAAATGTTGAGGAATCCACTAACATTGTGTATTATACACACATTACTAAACAGTTCATATTCTTAACAAAGATAAAAAATAAGAAAAATGATGCAGATATATTTATGCTTCCTTTAGCCTGTAGATTCTTGAAGAGCTCGTGAGAAATTAAGGTGTTTTGAGACTTACCATGAAACCTTTTGAAAGACAATATTGTCTAATAGTGAATTCAAAATGAGATTGACCAAAAGGTTTGTCATGAGTATATGCTTCGTCATCCTCATCCTCCTCATCGTTCTCATCCTCAACAACCTCATCATCGTCATTCTTGTCCTCGACCTTTTTATCCTTTTCTTCTAGTATTTGCATATACTCTGCATATTTTGTGTCACAATGAGTTGAATCGAAGATGGACACATCAAATTCCATGTCTCCTTCATGTCTGAAAATCAACATATCACCTAACTGCAAATCATGCTCCTCTGCAAACTTTTCCCAACCATCTTCTAATCGTCGTCTGTTCATCTTTACCAACCACTTGTTGCCAGCCCTTTTTAGTACAACATGTTCAATATGGTCATGTCCCTTCAAATACTTCAAGAAACCTATAGGAATTTTCTGCAATACAACAATATGTATAATTTAAAGTTAGGATTGTCCCATATATTATACTAGTACTACTTTCAACCCAATTAATCATTAAGAGATATTCATTGTTTTGACTTGATGCGCGGTTTAAGAAGGTAAAGACTATTAAATCTTATGATTTTAAATTGAACATAGGTAGAATTTTACCTAAATATTGTTTAATATTGTGATCCTAAATATATTACGTGGATAATTAGAACTAAAGAATTGTAAGAAAAGACATATTCATTTTGAAACGTACTAAAAATAAAATGAAGACAAATAAATTGAAACGAAAACGAGCATGTGCTTTTGATCTTCAGCTTCTTTTATATGATCAAATTTCTCACATCTATACATGCATAATATAAATAAGGATGAAGTAATTCAAGTGTCACTTACAAGGCCATTCTTGAAACCTGGGAGAATGGGTTTGAAAAAGTGAGGTTTCTTTGGCGGGATTTCCATGGACAAAATGCTTCTCTTTTGGGAAGATATAGGAGTGAAAGAACTAATTCAGGGGTAACAAATGTAGTTGTAAGGAAAGTTACAAAGTTATTATAGTAAGTAATTTTTAATATTATATAATTGGAAAGTTGTAAACTTTCTACTTCTGAACAGTTATGACCCTTGGAATACTAAACGTTCAGTCCTGCTGTGATGTCTCCTCCATGTAAAATCAATGATTAACATCTATTTATAAAGCCTATATATAATTACACATCACTCTAAAGTCTAATTAACAATAGTATTGATTTTTCTTTGTCCAACCATTCAAGAGCCAAATATTTTGAAATCAAGATTAAAGATCAATGGGTGCATCATCAATGTTAACGTGGAATTGATGCTTATGGTAATATTTAGGGGTTGTTTGGTAGAGTGCATAAAATAATATTGAATAGATTGTATTAGTAATGATGAAATTAGTAGTATAGATATTAGTACTACTGAAATTATTTTTTTTGTAGTGTTTGGTTTGATGCATTGAAAATAATATGTATTATTATATTTTAAAAAGATTATTGTTTGTTTATAAAAATATCCCCGACATATTAGAACTGTGTATTTCTTTGCAAAATTTTATTATTCTTTTTTAAAAATAAAAAATTAACAATATAACTAATTATTCACTTTGGAATTTTAAGATTTAATCATTCACTTGCAAAAAATAATTTTTTTCTTGTTATTTTTTCTTTATTTGTTCATCATTTGCTTGTTATTCCCACTTTGTGGTATTCTTAAGTTGGAGGGAGATAAGTGTAACTTTTGAATGAGATAATCGAATTATTATTAATATAAATTTGTGTTCCGTAGAGTGTTAAAGCTAAGAAGAAAAATTATTTTTATTTATGAATATCCTATTTACAAAATTAAAGCCTAGATGCAATCACGCAATTTGTTTTCAAATTTTGACCAATAAGTATTTTTTAAGTTAATGTAGTTTTTTTATGACTAAAATTATTTGGAGGGATATTATTATCTTGATAAATTGAAAAGAAGTAACTCACATTGAATAAATTAAAAAATATTTAGAAAAAAATTAAAGAAATTTGAGGGCATTTTTATCTTTACACATACATATTTATTCATGGATTTAAATTCATGATTACTAATCCCACCAAATTGGGTGTATTAGTTATATACCCTATAATACCATGGAGGGTGTATAATTAATCCATGTATTAGTTATACATTACTCCAAATTTGCTACAAAATAATATATTAAATAATCCCACCGTTTAATTTAATTCATGGATTATGAAAATAATTCATCGTACCAAACGGCTCCTTAGGGGTTTGGGAGCTTGTTTAGAATTATACATGTATTAAGAACTCATCTGGTCGCTGGTTTGGAAGTACGTTATGTATGTAATAAGTAAATTATGCATAACTAATATCATGTTTGGTAGTTGTTAGGAGTTAAATTATCAAGTATAAAATGAATAGGGGGTTAGATTTGCAACCCTGAGGATGAGTTTGGTCTTTAAAATACCCTACTACCTTCGTTTCATATTAATTGAATATTTTTCTTTTTAAATGCATGCTAAGAAATCATGAATAAGAAGGTAACTTTATTAGTTCACTTCTTAAAAAACTTCTTAGAAACTTTACGAAAAAGTATGGATACTTTCAAAAAAAAAAAAAATTAATCAAAAGAGTAATATGAAAAAATATAATTAATTCTTTTTTGATTATGTAAGATGACCAACTAATATAAGACAATTATTTTTAGTAAAATGATCAATTAATATGAGACAGAGGAAGTATTATTTACAGATTCCATGTCTACTTGACATTATATTTTTTGAAGGCGAAACACATCGACAATCCCCTAAAGTTGAGATGCCTAAGTAAAAGTTAGTGCCAACTTTTATATATGGTGAAACCCATCGACAGACAGCTAAAGTTGCAACGATCTTTTACTTGGCACCTAAAGTAGACCATGTTCATTTTAAACACCTAAAATGTGCATCTAATGTGTCACTTTGACACTTTTTGTCCTATTGGCAGCTCGCGTGTAATTCACACAACCAAGGTGCGTTAAACCCTCATTTTTGCTGACTTGGCATTTTTTTTGGTCCCCTCAATGGTTATTCCCCCCTATTAACTTATATAATCATCTTCTTCCTCAAATTTAACCCTAAATTCCCAAATCTTTTTATTCTTCATCTTTTTCTCTCTCTTCAAATTCTTTGAATTATTTGTATTTGGTTTCTTCTTCATATTTTTTTTCTTCATATTTTCCAACTGAGCTTTGCAATGTCGAGCTCATCTTTCATGATTTTTTGTGATAAAGATTTTCGATATTGTAAGTGTGGTCATGAAGCTCTATTGAATACTATCTTCTTGGACTTAACAAAATTCAGGTCGTAGGTTTTTTACTTGTAAAATTTTAAATGTAATATTTTTTTATTTAATTAGTTAATCAATTATTGTCTTGTAATTATTTTGTACATAGAAATTGGGTGGATGCGATTACTTTGATTGGTATGAAGAACGACGCCCTTCACAAGCAAATCAGGTAATTTGAGGTTTGTTGAAGAAAGTCAAGACCTTTGAAGAGAAACAAAATTGAGCAAAAAGATACAATATTATTTGTGCTATTGCTACTGGTTTGGTGTTGTTGGACACATGAATATCCAAGCCTAATTGCTAAAATTTTCATGGTGGTGTATTTGCTAATGGTTTGGTATTATTGGGCACATGAATATTCAAGCCTAATAGCTGTACAATTTTGATGTGTATTTGGCTGCTATTTAGGTGCAGTTTTTGTGTTATGTTGGCCATGTAACATTCCTTCCTTTTAATAAAATGAAAAATTTATTTTGACTTGGCCTTAAATATTCTTACCAATAAAATTTATTGCTGAACTTTTCATGGTGTAATTGCTGGTACAAAGTTGCACCAAAATTACTTTCTTATACATGGTTCACCTTGAGCTTAAACTAATATCAATACAACTTCATAAATATACTTCAAATTGAGCCCAAACCTACAGAATAGTCAGCTTCATAAATATGCTCTAAATTGAGCTCAAAGTAACATCCAAAAAATAGCTCCATATTGAGCTCAAAATTTGCATAACATATATTAACAAACTTTAAAATCTAAGCAACTAATTTTTACTGCTATTTATTACTAGCAGATTCAAAGGAATAACTAAAACTAATTATTTGTTTGATGCTCCAAATTAGAGAAAAAAATGCACACATAATCAACATGAGAAGCTTTTTCTTGGCTTTTACTTCTTCTTCTTTTTGTTTGCTATCTGCTGCAATTATTGATTTGTGGTAACATCATCTCTGTTTTTTTATCTCAAGCCTCTAGGCTTATAACCAAGATCAATTCTTGTAGAACTTGCATTCTTGTACATTACACTAGTTTGTAGGATTCTTTAGCTTGATGTCCCTGGTTGTTTTTTTGAAAAAAAAAGAAACAATATTTTTAATATATTTACTTAGCCATTTACTTTTTTTTTTTTTAAAGAAACAAAATTGATGTAAACTTACATTCACTACTGGGTGCCCTTTGCACTTGTGTAGATCCCAAATTCAGTATTCTTAGTCCTTTTTGATCCACCTTCTCTAATATCTTCTGTACATGCAATTCTTCTTTTTTTTTCTGTCCAATATTTTCAGTTCTTTTAGGAGGTAGTTGACTCTTGATTTCTTGTGTAACAAGGATTGTTGTATAACCATAAAAAGTTGATCCTACAGCTTTTCTGAAGCTCCTAACTCTGCTTGTATCAACATAAACTGTTAGATTCAGTTTGGCTTGAACATGTTGGTACATGTTTACTTGATTTAGATTGTACTGATTTTTTTTGTAGATGTTGGTGCAGGTTGGCTTGAGCTTACACGATGGCTACTTCCTTGAGAACTTTGACTAGTAAACTTGGTCCCTTGTAAATTTGGATTAGGAACCTAAGAGATCAAACATAACAGTTAATATATGAAAAACACAACATTAAAAATCAACTTTTAAAATCAAATGTAATGAGACTGTTTTACCTTGCAATATCTTTTTATGGCCTTATTGATGGCACTTGGAAAATGTTACTTTCACCCCTTGTTTGGAAATTTTTTTATATCTCTTTGTTGGTTCATTTTTGACCCTTTTATTTTTTGCAGGCCTACTAGATATTTTTTTAGATTCAAGAGACTCAATCTTTGAATTATTTGTTTCAGGCCACATCTTCATATTAGAGATTGGCTGGATGAAGTGACTATAAGCCTTCATGAAAGTTTGCTTCTTATAACAATGCTCCACATAAGCTTCAGGCTCCTCTTCAATATGATACAATGCACAAATAACATGTTGGCAAGGAATGTATCTCAACTATCAAGTTCTACAGCTGCAAGTCCTACTAGTCAAGTTCATTGTATGCCTATACTTCCCTTCTCTATTCTCAAATCCAATATTAGCATTCCAAAGCACCTTGAAACCCCTAACCCTATCCTTATTCTCCTCTAATATAAGTTTATCCATACGTAAAATATCACATATCCAAGTGTTGGCAAACTCAATCATGTCCACAGTTCTAGTCATTATTTTTCTCTTAATTTCCTCCAACATGGTGATAATAGATTTGTATTTACTTGCCAATATCCATGAATTAAAGGTCTCATACATGTTATTTTCAACAGCATCACACTTACGACCTTCTCTAAAGAATTTCCTAACCCATGACTACTTAGGATAATGCAACAAATCACCATTAATATTCTTACCTGACACACCAAGTTGGCTCATGTAATCAAGCTCCTTTTTGAACTTCACTTCAAAACTTGCCTTGGAATATCTCCATAACTGTTTTCTCCTTTTCTCTCTCTTCCACACTTGACTCTAGTTGGATCAGATGTGTCTCGCACACCTTCTAGCCTTAGCATTTGGTAACAACTCAAAAACAGCTGCATGGATACCCTATAAAATCAAAAAATAGTTAAAGTAACTGGCCAAAAAATAAAGTATGTCAAATAATTTACAGTTAAAAAATAGTTTACCTTCTACATATCAGCCATCACAATGATACCTTCTCCAGTACCCAATTACAGGTCTTATTTTGAATATTTGATTAAAAAAGTCCAACTATGCTTAGTTTCCTTGTCCACAGCTGCCCAGGCTATGAGAAACATGTGATTGTTTTCAATCTTTCCAACTGCTACAAGAAGCTCACCCTTACAAACACCCTTTAAGAAAAATTCATCAAATCTTATAATTCTACTACGTCCTTCCATCCACCCTTTCTTCAATGCATCTAAACAAACATAAAAATACATAAACATTTATATTTGGGATAGTTTCACTATCCATTCTTAGCCAAACATAATTTTCAAAATTAGTCTGTTTTATCATCTCAGGATAATCACATAACCTTGAAAAATTCATGTTCCAATTCCCCAAAGACTTCCTTAGAACCTGTAAATTTGCCATATAACAGATAGTTCTACCCACATGTAGTTCCAATTTCTTCCTGCACAATTCTTGTATTTTTTAAATTCTCAAAGATGGTTGTTTAATTATTTCCTCCCTGAATCTGTTGGCAACATACTTAATTATACTCATCTTGTTCTTATTTAATGTAGTACACTTATGCACTAGATTATAATTTTTTATCAAGAAATTTTTTAAATCTTTGTCAACTGCATCATAACACAACCAACCGCATTTTTTCTTGAATTTACATTTAGCTTTCACTCTATAGGCTTCATTAGGTTTTAAAATAGTTTGAACTTTGTTTTCTACTACATACCTTCCCAAAGATTTTTTGAATTTATTAGGACCATTAAAAATCATACCAAGTTCAAAAATATCAAAACCACACTCATCATCATACCTAATTTTACTACTACTTCTTCTTCTTGGGAAATCAACACCCATAAGAGTATCCCCATCTAATAAATCAGTGCTATCAATATTTTCACAGTCTGAACAATCAATGTACTTTTTATCACCTCCTAATCTACCCACATATCTATCTTTTTTATTTCTGTCAATGTTTTAAAAATCTTCGTCAATACCAGCTTCACCAATTGAAATTTCTTTAGGTACTTTTAAATTTCTTCTAAGATTTATTTTGCTTCTACTTTCAACCCTAAAGGCTTTCAACTCTTCATCAATGTTTGAACCATCCTCACTAGCGATTTAACCTCCACCTGATTCCTCACTAGGCGGATCTATTTTAGTTTTATCCAGATCTCGATTAAACCCTCTATCTTCATTATCATCACTATCTATACTATCTTCAGAAATGGTATTACACTGTGGCCCTTCTAAAAGACAAACTAGGGTTGGCACAACCTCTAGATGATCACCAATGACATGTTTAACAAACACGTCACCTTCATTACTATGTCTTAAGTCTTTCACAAAGTCTGACAACTGTCTATCACTAGTAATTTGAACTAAATCACCACCATCTATGTGTTGACAGTAAAATTCCTTCACTTTTGTATACTCAAGATCACTGGTGTAGGAAAGAAATTTAACAAGACCGAAGTGGTCTTTCTCAATAGCTACAACAAAGTCATCTAATTCATTTTTATATGTAGGGTTAGGGTCAGCTACAATAGTCCCCCCATGATGAAAATAAGTCAAAATAAAGTCATCCATAATATTTCCTTCAAAACCCCTAAATATTTTGAAAAGCAAGAAAATACCCAAAAACCTTTGATTTTAAAATTAGAAAATAACCCTAAATCAGTCACATTCTCAAAAAAATCCCCACTTTATAATTGAATACCCCAAAATTCAAAGAAATCAGAAATATATTACTGAATTTTCGAATCCCCCAAAAAAAATCCTAACTGAAACCCCCCCCCCCCCCCCCCCCAAAAAAAAAATCCTAAATACAAGGACTATCCAAACATTTATAGTGTTATCAACAAACACACCACACGTCAAGAAGTATGAAGAAAAAGAAAAGAAAAGTTCAGTAGACCTTCAATATCTTTAATTTCGTCAAGAAAACCACACTTTGCATTCGATTTTGAACCCGATGTAAATAAAAAACATCAAAACTTGATTGCAAGCAAGACACCTACAACATACACTATTAGTAGTTTGTAATCACTTAATATCTATGTAAAATCGAAACAAAATCAAATATAAGTCGAAGAAAATTCACCTAGGTTTTCATTGGGATCAAAATTGAGAAATGGGTAAATGACCGGTTTCTTCCCTTTCTCCATTTTAGATTTAGTTGTGATGAAGTGGCATAGAAAATGATGTGACATTTTTTAATTGGTTCTTTAAATCCACCTGGACCAGAGATGTTTTAAAACATGGGCAAAAAGTGCTAAAGTGACACATTTGATGCCTATTTTAGGTGTTTGAAATAAACATTGTCTACTAGAGGTGGCAAAGTGAAAGATCACTGTAACTTTAGGTGCCTGTCGATAGGTTTGGCCTTTATATATGTGTGTGTAGGTCGATTTAAGTTAGAGTTAGAATTTGGAGTTAATTTTTTATTTCTTCTGTTTTTTTATATATACAACATAAAATTAAAACAAACATGGGAAGAAGGGGAGCTACAAAATACATTAAAGCTCATGGATTGATATTTCAAAACGGTCAGGGATAGGCTTATGAAATAAAAATAAAATTGTCCATTTATTTATTTATTTTAGCAAGTCAAGAGGTTTTTTATTACCATTTAAAATTATATTTCGTATTAAATAACTACATAAAGTAATAATAATCAAGTTAAATTTAAAGATTCAGAATATATTAATAAAATTAATTTAGTAAAATATACTTTTAGTAAAAAATTTCTTAAGATGCCAAGTAAATATCAACCAAGTACTTTCTCCGTTTATCTTTAGGATATCACTCTTCAAATATAATAATTTTATACTTTGAAAAGTACATTTAATAATAAATAATATATTTAATAAGAAGGTAAAATGGACCCAAGATTTATGATAAATTATCTATTATTTTTCTAGCTAGATAAGTATTACTAATCATTTATTTTTAATATATGGACAAGTAAAGATGATCGAAGAGGTAAAAATGAAACACGGAATAATAATATGTGATCAATTGCAAAATATAATTAAATGCACCTTTAATATTAGATAATTGTCAAAACTCATCAAGCTCAAAGGATGATGATCTTAGTAATGTGAACTTCCATGAACAGAGTAGAAGAAGAAGAGAAATTGTACATTGAAAATGTTATATTACAACTGATTTCAGCTAAGCTCTATGCACATATATATAGAGATTTGATCACTAACTTCTAGAAGCTTCCTAAGCTCAATTAGTTGCTAACTGAGCCAGCTCATCAAGCTAACTAACTAACTAATTCTCAATGGAACAGTGCACTGTTTTGTAACTAACTGATTGTTGCTACTAACTAACCGAGATAGTTACCAACTAACTAAGATAGCTGAGCATTACTATGTATCAATATGTTCCAACACTCCCCCTCAAGCTGAAGGGTGCAAGATGTTGAGCACACTAAGCTTGATTAAAAGATTTGAATGCTGATCATGTCTCAAACTCTTAGTTAGAATATCTGCTACTTGAAGTTGTGTAGAAATGTACAGAGTTTGCACCAGACCACTCTTGATCTTGTTCCTGATGAAGTGAAAGACAATCTCTATATGCTTAGTTCTCTCATGAAAGATAGGATTAACTGCCAATTGAATGACTGACTTACTTTCATTGAATAGGCTGATAGGTTTAGAGATAGAAATATTCAACTCTTTAAACAGTTACTTTGGCCATGTTAGCTCTGCAACAGCCGAGGCCATACTTTTGTACTCAACTTCAGCTGAGCTTCTAGATATTGTATGTTGCTTTTTTGACTTCTAGGATATTGACTTCTAGGATATTAAAGATCCACCAAATTGTACTACATAGCTAGTAATAGACCTTATTGTGCTGGGACATGTTACCCAGGCAAGGTTTGTATTAGTTTGAGTCTTCAGCCAAATTCCTTGACCAACCAAACCTTTAAAATATCTGGTCACCCTATATGCAGCTTCCAAATGAGATATTTTAGGCATTTGCATAAACTAACTCAGTGTTTGAACAACATAACTAATATTTGGTCTTGTAATAGTACCATACATAAGTTTCCCAACCAATCTCTGATATAAGGTTGCATCCTTCAAGACAACATCTGCTGTGCAACCTGTAGCTTTATCATATTCTACTGATGTCAACTTGACATTGGGGTCCATAGGCGTGAACACTAGTTTTGCACCAACAAGACCAGTTTCAAATATTAATTCCAATATGTACTTCCTTTGGTTTAGAATAACACCTTGTTTATATCTTAAGACCTCAATCCCCAAGAAAATTTGAGCTCTCCTAAGTCCTTGAGCTTGAATTACCTATGTAGTTTCTCTTTTGACTCAGAAATCATGGATTTATTATCACCAGTGATGAGTAAATCATCCATATAAACCAATACTATCACCATTGTCTCTGGTTTATTCAAGGGAAACAAGGAGTAGCCATGAGCACTTTGAGAAAATATTGTAGTTATAAGTGCCGTAGTAAGCTTAATATTATATTGTCTAGAGGCATGTTTAAGTCCATATAAAGACTTAAGCAGCCTACAGCCTTTATGAGTTCATTTCTACTAAAATCCTTCCGGCATCTTTATGTATACTTCTTCTTCAAAATCACCTTATAGAAAAGCATTATAAACATCCATTTAATACATAAACCAACCTTTTAAGATAACAAGAGAAAATACACATCTAATAGTTAACATTTTGCTATAGGTGAGAAAGTATCATGGTAATCTAGTACCTCTTGTTGACTGTATCCTATTTCTACCAACCTTGCTTTGAACGTCTTAACCTCTTCATTTTCCTTGTAATTGATCTTATACACCCATTTTGAGCCAATGGAATTCTTTTTGGGAGGTAAATCAACTATCTCCCAGGTGTTATTATCTTCCAGTGCTTGAATTTCCAGCTTCATAGCCTGGATCCATCTGCCATCTTTGGTTGATTCGCTGAAAAACTGTAGTTCTATCAAGGTGGAAAGGATACTTACATAGCTTTGATATGTAGGAGTATGTTCTAGTAAGATTGATCATTGGCAATAGGATATCTGGTGCCTTTTCTCTTTCCTGGTACTGCATAATCCTTCATCCAAATAGGTTGCTTTTCCACTCTAGGTGTTCTCTTAGGTGGACAAGATATTGACTCTGTATTTTCAGGATGTGAAGACACTGGTTCATTTTTTTTGATCAATATCAGCTGGTGGAGCAAGTGATAATATATTTTGAAAGGGCTTTTCACTCATGGTATTTTCATTATCATGATCTTTTGATACCAGTGAATCTGCATCATCCCAACTTTCTACATGTGATTGAATCAACTCATTTGAATGATTCCGACTTCTCATATTGGAAAATGAAAACACATCTTCTTGGAATGTACAACTTGTTGGTACTTAAATCCAACAACAAATATCCCTTCTGATTAGTGGAGTACCCCATTAATACTGCAGGTATAGCCCTTTCAGAAAACTTATCAGCCTTAGGCAATATTGAAGCATAACACAAACAACCCAATACCCTTAGATGTACTAGTAAGGGAGCCTTAGAGAACAATAATTCATATGGACTTTTATCATCTATAGAGGCTGATGGAAGTCTATTCATCAGGTACACAACAACCTGAATAACCAGACCCCAAAATCTAATAGGCATATGTGACTGAAACTTGATAGCTCTAGTTGTATTTAGATTTTGCCTGTGTTTCCTCTCTACTACACCATTTTGATGTGGTGTATAAGCACAACCTTCACACTAGTTCTAAACTGAGTTTTAATCATCAATAAGAAATCTTTGAGTGCTGCAATACACTCTGATTTGAGCTGCAATAGGTGAATCAAAGTATATCTACTACAATCATCCATAATTTTCAAGAAGTAAATATTTTTATCAAAGGTTGGAGTTTTATAAGGACCCCACATATCCATATACACAACATCAAAACACATACTGGACTTAGATTCACGAACAAGATATGGTAATCTGGTCAGTTTAGTTAGTGGACAGAAATGACATTTATTTAAAAGTTTAGCATCCTTCCTATAAATTAAAAGATCTAGTGATCTCAATACATGTGCAGATGGACGGCTAAGTTTGTTGTGCCATAGATTTCTATCATGTATAGTCAGTCCTACTACTAGTTTCTTTTGACCTTCAAGTGTATTCTTCACTCCAAATTCACTCTTGAGAATGTATAAGCCTCCCCCCTCTCTATGAATCCCTTTCACCCTACCATTGCAGAGATCCTAAAATACACAGTAGTCAGTATAGAATGATATAAAGCAAGATAGCTGTCTAGTAACATTGAAAACTGATTGCAGACTTAGTTTAAAATCTGGTACAAATAATACTTCTTCATAGTTTCTGTAACGCCCTAATTTTCTGAACCAAAATGCTACACGATGCTCATGACCCCGAAGGACCACAAGCTAACCCATGACTGATATCTGTACCTGTACACTGTATAATATGTGAATATAAATGCGAAAACATGAACTAAAATGCCATAAGGTTCAATACTGAACATAATCTGAATAATAACAATGTCTGAATAAAGTGGTATCGCAATACCAAAACAGAACCAAATTACTGAAGTCTGAATCTAGTTGGAAAGCCTTTAACTGTCTAAAGTAGGGAGTGGAAGGAACATGTCACCAACTAACTCCCGACTACTGAAATCCAAACTGAAAGATTGAAGTAATAAAGTAGTAATCATGTCCTCGAAGAATGAGGACTCACTGCTTACTCTTTCTATTGAAATCTGCAATACTACTGCTGCTTTGGAACTCGTGCCTTTAAACCTATGGTGTAAAATAAAATACCATAGAGCGAATGAGTCGGTACGACTGAATGTACTGAGTATACGAGTGAGGTAGGCTAAATGCAAAGGGTTAATATGCATGAACAATGCTTACTGATATGAACATGAGAATATATACATGCATAAGTAACTATAACTGAACTCATGGTGATACTAACTACTGAGTCTGAATGCTGACAACATAAGTGAACTGATACTGAGATACTGAATGACTGAGTTCACTGATATTTATATGTAAGTCACTACTAAGTGAGGAACTGATATTGCATTATTGAATAGTTGAACGACTGTTTATGACAGTTTGAATTATAAAGAATTTGTCTGATTGATTGTGTCTAACAATCCTGAAACTAAATACTGATAACGTGAGTTATAAAGACTGATATAATTGTGATGATCGGCATAAACGATGTAACTAATACTGAGCGACTGTATCTGATAGTCTAAGTTTTGATGGAACTATCTGAGTATCGTTCTGTATGGAGTAACTAAATCTAAGATCAATCCTATCTAGCGGGTGATCTCTGAGTTTAATGATAATAAAGATGATTTGACTTAGTCTGAGATCAGTCCTACCTAGCGGGTGATCTCTAAATATGATGATACTGATACTGATTGACCATAGTAGAGGTCAGTCCTATCTAGTGGGTGATCCCAGAGTCTATTGATAATGATAGGGATTGACTGTATCTGACAGTCCTAAATCTGTAACTGAAACTGTGGGATGTATTCATCTAATCGATATGCCTCTTTGTAGCTAGTCTGGGGTCCAACCTATAACCCAGTTAGAAGGGTGTCAGTACCACGCCACTGGTAAAGACAACAGTTATGGAGTCAATCATAATCTAGCGGGTGACTCCTGGGATCAGTCCTATACATTTAAATGTGCTAACGGGTAATCCCTGAGTATGTCAGGCCTATCTAATGGGTGACATCTCATACCTACGCTGGCTACGTAGTTTTGGAACTTAGAAATTGCTTCTAGGGATCTCAGTCCTATCTAGAGGGTGAGTCCCCATCCCTAGGATCGCTCGGTGATGAATCCTACTCCTATCTGAAAGACACTGAACTGATTAGCTGAACTGATTAGCTGAACTGAACTGATACTAGTGGTATTATTTAGTGGAGCTAAACTAAGTTTACTGAGTTCCATTAACTGATGGAATGTGCTGATGTCTGATGACTGACCGAGAGTACTGTAGTTACTGAGATTTTTACTTGGAATACTGAAATCACTGAGATTACTAAACTACTGAGATTTCTGAGATTTCCTGAGTCACATGGTTGACTGAGTTCTATGGATCATGGCTTGACTGAGAGTATCGTGAAACATGACATGGCTCTAGGCACACAACTAAATTATCGAGTACAAGTACTCCTAGGACTCGATGGAAGGAAACTGACAAAATATGACTTTGCTCTTTTTGAACACATGACCAATATTCATAATTCAAAATACCATAAGTTGGGGATTTCATACTACACATAGTTCTCAAAGTCTTATACATGGAAGGGAATGCACATAACAACATGCCATAAGTCCATTAATCTAGTTTCATGAGCATTCCATCAACAATCATGATGCATAACAATATCATAGAAGTCATTATATTCATAAGGGTCTAGCATGTATTTGTCATTTAGGTCACAATTCAACTATAATACATGACTTCTAGTCTTTTAGTCATTTTGTCAAACACCTTACATGCACACTTTGTGGCATAGGGGTATTCATCAATTTAACAATCTTGAGCCACCCAAACTCATGGATTTCAACTAACATGCTCACATACTTCTTGAAAATATATTAAGATACCATATTGAAACTCTAATAACAACCATCAACATGAACATGATCACACCATAACAAGAAAATCACAATTTATTATTTAAAACTTGATTCTTGGACTCCATGAATGAAAGAAATCCATGGATGAACACTACGCATACCTTAGGGATTGAATCTTGAAAGAAAATTGACCTTTCTTGAATGTTCTTAGATTAGGAATATTAATTCTTGAATATCTTGTAGAGAGTGTGATGGGGTCTTGAAGTTAATTGAGAAAAAATCCTAAGTTTGTTCTTAGGAACAAAGAGGGTTAAGAGCTTTTGAAACTAAATACCAATAGCTAAATATATGTTTTTGGTGTTTTATGTCATGGGGTAAGGTTTAGGGTGAGGGAAAAATACCAAAATACCCCTACGAAATTACTTCCCAGTTGCTAAAATTATCAGCTGACGACCAAGGCTGATAAGCCGTCAGATCTGTGATAGCCCGTCAGCCCAGGTCGTCACCTAGGAGTTGGAATTGATGGGTTGCTGTCTAAGCTTGATGACATGGATGATAAGTCATCAGAAATGTGATAAGCCATCAGGTAGGTCATCAGAAATGTGATAAGCCATCAAACAGGTCGTCAGAAATATGATAAGCCTTCAAACAGGTTGTCACTCAGTTTCCAGGCTGACATGCTGGAGTAAAATGGGTATAACTTTTTGTTTCGATATTGGATTTTGGTAAAATTGGTATCGTTTGAAAAATAATTCAATTATATATCTGTTGGTGGGTCATGAGATCAAAAATTTGTAGTACAATGAGAGATATTCTCATTTGAAGTTGACTATAGCAATATCCTTCCCATGAATTCAATCGGTAAGGAATGTTTTGATTCGTCTGATAGCTGAGAGTTATTTGAAACCTTAATATACCTCTATATTACTTATAAAACTATAAAAGAAGCATGATGTAATATGGATGAAATTTAAACATGGCACCAATATTGGTTTGGATTTTTCGGGGTATTACAGTTTCATCTATAACACCATTTCTTCTACATATGTTACCCCTTACTCTATTTGGAAGATTCACCTTATCTATTTCTGCTTTGACTACCTTTTTCCTTATAAATATATCTTTGTTTGTTGTAATGTGGTGAGTAGCACCAGAATCCACTATCCATTCTTGTGGTTCAACATTGGAAAATAAACATGTGGCTATACTTGACATATTAACCTGCTTCATGTCTTGTTAATCTTTATTTAAAATCTATACGATCTAATTGTATTATCCATCAGTGAACCCTTGTCCTTTGTGATACAAATATGGCCAAGAACACAATAAAACAAACACCAAAAATAGTCCACAAGAATAGAAACCGTGGACTATCTAGGTGACCACTCTCGGATTTGCTACTTATAACAAGAAGAGGAGAATAACAAGTGTTTTACACACGAAGTCAGCCAACCAACAAACTATATTAACACAATATAATGAAAAACAACAAGGTTACATCAACAAGAACCTATAGGTTCAACAACAAAACATGGAAAATCAAAACTAAAAACAAGAAACAAGGATAGTTAGTTAGACACAATGAAGTTGTAATCTTAGGAACCCAAGAGCCTATTCCACTCTTGGACCCTTAACACCACACACAACACGTACCTAACTCTTACAATGATACAAAAGGTTCATCCACCTCTCAAGCACTAACGTATCAAGCAATGCACCACACACAAACGATTCCACCTTTGTGTTAGGCCCTAGTTTCGATTGAAATCTCTCTCTCTCTCTAAGAGGAGTGCTCTTACAATATCAAGCATAAAATAAAGACATAAAAATCTACAATGTTATATTTATATTACAATACAAGTAGTGGAAAAAATACAAAAGAGCCCTTTCATTAAAAGGCTCCAAAGTTGCTCCATGGAGTGCACTTCAAAACCGGTTTTGGGCCTCCTTCACACTTGGGCTTGTGCACTCTTTAGGTGGCCTTAAAAAATGCTCAAAAAGAGTTCATGGTCATGATCATTCTTGTATCATCCTCTCCATATTGAGAGGAATTTTCCCACAAATTCATGACCTCACCTCTTTTAGAGAGGTATCTCACACGGCCCCCACATAGCCACACATCTTCTCCTTCCTCCTCATCTTGAATCTCAACCTCTTCATGCTCTCAATATTGAGTCTTGCCATCAACCTTAGCTGATTCAATCACTACCTCATCTCTTAGGTAGTATAACTTTCCCTCCCTTAGGATCACATTTCTTTAGTTTGGACACTCACTAGCCTTGTGCCCCCCACCTTTGACACTTGAAGCATTCAAACCCCTTGGGATTAGAAGTAGAACTCAATTTAATTTCATACCTTAGAGGCTATTTTTGGACAACCTTGGGGATCTTGGGTTGGGCAGCCACAAATGAGTTCTCTTTGAGCTCCCTCGCCACCTCTAAAGCCGCTTGGAAGATGCTTTCTATGGTGTCGAATTTGTAAAGCGTCATGCGACTGGAGATGTCCTTGTTTAACCTAACCTTAAAGTGCATAATTTCATGACTTACTTGCTCTCCCCGATGGTCAAGTTTCAACATCAATTGTTGAAATTCATCGTAGTAAGCCATGATACTCTTGCTCCCTTACCTCAAATTGTACAATTTGGAAAGGAGCTCATGCCTATAAGTCTTGGGCAAGTAACTTTTCCGCATAAGGTTCTTTAACCTAAACCAAGAAGGAGGTTGTCCCCTGATTATCTTATTCCCAAACCGTTTAACATACTCCCACTACGTATTAGCATACCCCTCAAAATGAGCTATCACATAACAAATCTTCTTTTCCTCGGTGAGGTCATTGAGTTGGAATATCTTGTCACACGATGACTCCCAATCAAGATACGCTTTGGGATCACTCTCACCTTTGAATATTGGGAGACTAACTTTGATGGAGTTTATGCCCAAGTCTCGATTTTGGTAGACTTCCCTCACCTCTCAGCCTAGCTCCCATGTCTACCCCTCATTCTTTATTCTCTCAAGTAAGCATTACCATAGACTTCATACCCTCCATGGCGTTCTTCCCTACCATATCTTTCCACATGGTTTGGTTGGTTCGGGTTAGGTTGGTTTGGATTGGGTGGAAAGTAAGGTCTTTGGTCTAATGGAGCTTGAATTGGAATGTGAGGCCTTTGGTTAAGTGGAGGGCTTGGTTTTGGTGTTGGTATTTGGGTTCCAAATCCTTCTTGTTAGACTTGGTGTAGTGGAGCGTAGGTTAGTTTATTAAACTCATGGCTTTGGGAAGTATTTGGTGGTTGTCTTGGTGGATTGATCATTTGGTGTAACATTTTAGGGGAGACGGTAGGGAAATTTGATCATGTCCACGCGAGGACACATGATAGTATTGAGGAGCAGAGTGGCGGATCCTTTGGATTTCCACTCGTTCCAATCTCTCACTTATAGTAGATACATCATCTTTCAACGATGTTACATCCCCCTTCACCGAAGACACATCCATTTCTAACTTCCTAAGACTCACTTGCATTCTTTCCAAAGTGCGGTTGAGGCCCTTAATAGAATCCATAAGGATATTGGTATCATTGTTGCCCATGGTTTGGTAGGTCGTTCCCTCCATTTTAATGTACCTAAGAAAAACACCTACAAAATAATAAACGAGTTAGTTGTAAAAGAAAGGTCCTCACACTCTTTTTTTAGTTCTTTGCCGCTCGGCTTCTTCACTCAATCACACAAGTGTGGAGAGCTTGATTGTATTCCGTGCTTGAGAGGTGAACCAAAACTCTACAACAACTCAAGGAAACAATAACAAAAGGACACACGAATGATTATAAACACGAAGAACGGCTACAAAAATAACTTACAATTTAGTGTTAACACATAAGTTAGTAATGGAATCAACAAGAGAAACAACAAAATGAAACTAGAAGATCTAATTTTGAGCTTAAATGGTCATGTGAACAGTGATTTTGGTGACGTTGCACCCCTTAATTAGTCACGACCCTCATAAATTTTCAACAACTTGAAGTTTTTAGTCCTTATACACCTTTTGGAATGGATGTCTTAATATTGGAGGGAAAATAAATTCTTGTACTCCTTGTCAACTTTTCAAACTCAAAAGGATGAGATTTGAATTTACTAGTCCCACAAAACAAGTCCCTTGATTTAAGGAAAAGTGGTTGTCAAGTCTAGGAAGTGGTGTGTGCAAGTCCTTTCATAACAACTTTACAACCTCTGTCTTACAACTTTTTGGATCTATTTTAGTCTTTTGGTTGCCTTAAGTTGAAAGAATAGATGAAGAACAATATGAACACCACAACAACCTCCAAAAACTCAACAAAAACTCAATAACAAGGTTTATACCAACATCAACAACACACTATACGGCCAAGAACAACGTCTTCAAGGCTCGGCCAACTCCAAGTTCACTTCAATATTGTCAATATATTAAGCTTTAGATTTTGACACTCTTTGTGCTAGTGAAAGAACACAAGAAACACACTAGAAAAATAAAAGAACACCTAGATATAAACACACAAACACCAATCTTGTCCAAGACAACAACACAACACAATTTTCTCGGCCAAGAACAAGATGGAAAAATTTCTCTTTTTTTTTCTGGAATTTTCAGATTTCAACACTTTTTTTTTGTATTTTTCAAATATCAAACCCAAGATTGATCTTGTTAGAACAAAATAAAAGATGGATTTGATACCAAATGATACAAGAATGGCCAAGAACACAACAAAACAAACACCAAAAACAGTCCACAAGAAGAGAAACCGTGGATTATCTAGGTGACCACTCTCAGATTTGCTACTTATAACAAGAACAGGGAGAATAACAAGTGTTTTACAAATGAAGTCAGTCAACCAACAAACTAGATTAACACAATATAATGAAGAACAACAAGGTTACATCAACAAGAACCTACAGGTTCAACAACAAAACATAGAAAACCGAAAGTAAAAACAAGAAAAAAGGATAAATAGTTAAACACAATGAAGTTGTAATCTTAGGAACCCAAGAGCCTATTACACTCTTGGACCCTTAACACCATACAAAACACACACCTAACTTTTATAATGACACAAGAGGGGCGTCCACCTCTCAAGCACCAATGTATCAAGCAATGCACCACACACGAACAATTCCACCTTTGTGTTAGGCCCTAGTTTCGGTTGGCGTCTCTTTATCTCTAAAAGGAGTGTTCTTACAATATCAAGCATAAACTAAAGACATAAAACTCTACAATATTATATTTATATTACAATACAAGTAGTGGACAAAAGACAAAAGAGCCCTTCCATTAAAAGGCTCCAAAGCTGCCCCATAGAGTGCACTTCAAAACCGGTTTTGGGCCTCCTTCACACTTGGGTTGTGCACTCTTTAGGTGACCTTAGAAAATTCTCAAGAAGTGTCCATGGTCATGATCATACTTGTATCACTTTGGTAGGCATTGAACTATTAATTTCTTTGTAAACTCATAGCTAGTTGGAACAGATTGTCCTGCATCTCCAATAACAAATTGACTATTAAAATAGTTAGGTGCGATTTGAGTATTAACTTGACCTGCAAATTGATTTACTTGATGCCCTTGAGTACTGAACCTCCCAGGATCTTGATGACTTCTACCATTATATCCATCAATATGATTTTGATACATGCAACCTTTGGGACCTCCATTGTTATTGTTTGCTTTCCTTCTTTGTTTCAAGTCATTAGGATAGTTGATTAGCTTGTAATAGTTCTCTCTAGTGTGTCCATTGAAATGACAATAATCACACTTCTTACCGTTGTAATTTGGTTCCTGTAACTTGTGTATGAGTTTTTGTTGACTTGTATTGCCAGAGGATCTAGCTTTTCACTTGTAATAGATGCACAAGTATGTTTCTGAAGTTCATCTTCTGCTATCATAGCATATACTTGGTTAAGAGCAGGTGTGATTCCCTTTAATAAAATCATTCTTCTAGCTTGATCATAGGAATTATTTAAACCACCTAAAAACTGCAACAATCTTAGCTGAGATAAATGATCAACATACTTTTTTGACTTTGGACAATCACATGATGGAGCAGGAGTCATTGCATCATAATCATTCCATAAACTGTTTAACTTGGTGAAATAGATGGACGCTGAATCAATTTCCTATGACAGTGTATTGATCTCCCATACTTCATGAGCATTTCTAGCATAAACAGTTCCATTCAACAATTTTGTGCTAACTGAGCTCATCAACAAAGATGAAACTATTGCATTATAAGTTTCCCATTGCTTATGTAACTCTTCTCTATACATCTCTTTACTGCATGCTCCAGTGACAAAATCAAACTTTCTTTTCCCCAAAAAAGTAATTCTCATCGATTTACTACATACACTATAATTCTCCGATCCAATCAACTTAAGTGGAATCAAGGTCGCACCAAATATATCTGAAGTTCCTATAAACAAATGATCACTGGAATCGATTTTAGGTGCCATTTTGGGCTTCTTCGTGTCCATTTCAGACAGGAAAAGCTGAATTCAATCAAGCCAAAACTGCAATTCAAACTCCAACTACTTTCTAATACAATAGAGATCTAAACTCCACTGCTCTTTCTATGCGATTGTGTCTCTGATACCATTTCAAAACTCATCAAGTTCAGAGGATGATGAGCTTAGTAATATGAACTTTCATGAACAGAGTAGAAGAAGAATAGAAACTGTATATTAAAAATGTTATATTACAATCGATTTCAGCTGAGCTCTAACTTCTAGAAGCTTCCTAAGTTCAATTAGTTGCCATCTGAGCCAGCTCATCAAGCTGACTAACTAACTAATTCTCTGAGCCAGCTCATCAAGCTGACTAACTAACTAATTCTCAATGGAACGGTGCATTGTTTTGTAACTAACTGATTGCTGCTACTAACTAACTGAATTAGTTACTAACTAACTAAGCTGGCTGAGCATTAATATGTATCAATATGTTGCAACAATAATGAAAAGCCACGACTACATAATACCATTAGTAACTCCCCTAGAATTCAATGCTTTTCCCTTAATTGATTAACTCTTTCATTTCTATATTAACCCTTAATTGATTAATTAACTCTTTCTTTTCTATACTAACAAAAACAAAAACAGAACACTAATTTCATGTACAGTAATATTACATCAATTCTTGGCAGCCATGAAAGTCTCTCCAAAGAAGCCTCAGCTTTTCAAACCAATTCTTCCAGGTTTCAAAAATGGTCTTGTACGTTATTCTTTAAATCACTTCATTTTCTTTAATATATATATATGCTTTATAACAATCGGAAACCGTCTTTCTACCTCACCTCTAAGGTAGAGATACGAAATGCGTGCACTCTACCCTCCTCATACCTCACTTTGGTGGGAATACACTTGGTATGTTGTATATGCTTTATAACGATATAAAATATATAAATTATAAGGAAATATATAAGTTAATATGGGAAAATTAATTTTAAATTATAATTATTTGTCATAAAATAGAAAATTCTTATAACATCTTATATAAATTATCTCTTGTTTCTTGTACTCCTATTACACTGTATTTGTCTTGAGATGGGGTCTATCTGAAAGAATCCCTCTCTCTTAATGGACTACGTACACTCTAACCTTCCCAAAAGCATGTTATTGTATATGCTTTATAACGATATAACATATTATGAAGAAAGATATAAGTTATTATGGGAAGAATTGATTTAAATTATACATATTTGTTATACTGCAGAAAATTCCTATAGGTTTCTTGAAGTATTTGAAGAGACACGATCAATATGAACATGCAATAATGAGAAGGGTTGGTAAAAAGTGGTTGGTGAAAGTGAACGGTCAACAATCAGAAGATGGTAATTGGAATGAGTTTGTAGAGGAACATGATTTGCAGTTGGGAGATATGTTGATTTTCAAACATGAAGGAGACATGAAATTTGACGTTTCAAGCTTCGATTTAAGTCATTGTAACAAAGAATATGAAGAGTATTTTCATGAGGATGAGGACGAGGAAACGGATGAGAAAAAGGACGAGGAAGTTGCTACTCGTGACAAGCCTTTTGGTCAATCTCATTTTGAATGTATATTAGCCAATATTGCCTTTCGAAAGGTTTCATTCATGGGACATCTCAAACTGATTTCATGCAAAACTATTCAAGAATATAATCTGTTAACATTGCAGCTGAAACTCTCTAACCTCTTCCACACTGTATGTCTATGTCTTCATACCAAAATTTTCATGATAGAATTCCATTTTCCTCCAAAAAATGATTTTGTTTTCTGTTTGTCACCTTGCAGCTAATCATCATGTCATCTTTTCATCTTCCTTTACTTATTGGTGTTATACATTTGGTGTAAATTTGAAGAATATGAACTATTTATTTGCACTTACACGTACACCATGTCAGTTTCTGCTTCAACAATTTGCTAGTGCGAATGGTCTCATCAACAAGAAGTGCAAGTTGATTCTAATAATAGATGAAAGACAAGGGTCGTGGATTTTAAAATTAAGTTCCGGCAGTACTCGAGCTCGAGCTTATATTGGAGATGGATGGCGTAAATTTACTGCTGAAATTTTTTTGAGGGAGGATGATCGTATATTGTTTGAGATCGTTACTAATAGAGAAACACCAATTTGAAAATTTTGAGTTGTTAATGATGGAGGAATTCCGATGAGGAAGTTTCGAGGCAAGTTTCTCATCTTATAACTATGTTTTATTGTTGCTATATTAGAATATTTCTTAGTGTCGAGGTAATTCAACCGTGAATTCTTTGTGTTGAGGCGATTCAACGGTTTATATGTAATATTCGTTTTTATCCTATTTTAACATTATAATAGGAATTTTGTGTATTTAAATCCCTGGCTTGACCTAACTAGATCACCAATGATTTATTAATTAAATGAATTGCTATGTATAACATTTTTTCATAAAAATTAAATATTTTATAACAATGGCGCTTCTTATAAATTAATTGGCTTTAATTCAATTCCAATTATACTGTAGTTTGTTGCATGTGCTCACTTAAGTTTATAAATTGAATAGGGGAAGTGCGCAGATATCCGATTTCGGTACTACTGTTTAAGTTAGGTCCAAAGTTTATAGTAATTTTTTTTACACGTTGACCAACTTTCACAGAATTTAAACTTGCGGTATGTGAAGTTCAATGGCTGAAGTTCATTCATTTTTGCTTTATCATCCTCCATATATATGTGACTTAGGTTCCATTATTTGGCCCGACTTCAATTATTTTGCCTGAATTTCATGCGTATATCACTGAAGTTTAATCATGTTTGCGTAAAACTCAGCCATATGAAACTTCAGACATTTTGTTACAAAGTTGGCTCAAAATATGACCTTATTAACTAACGGGGGAAGCTTTCCTATACGTGGCCGTTTTGTAGGAGAGAAATACTCAAATACATATCTTCTGTTTTTATGGAAACTAGTTCTAGCTAACACGACTCAACCCGAGACGTGGACAAGACTGACACCTACACGCCTTTATAACACATGTATATGGATACAAAGTAACAACAAAAGACAATGACTCAAGAAATCAACAAAGTCTAAATTCCTAGGTCCCTTGTGGAAAATGAGCAATAATCTGATGGAAAAGAATTTTGTATTTGAGAGGAAACTTTTTGATTGCAAAAAGGTTTTTCTTATGTCGCATCTTCCTTTTATAACGAGTGAACAAAACCTTACCGCCGCTCTATTGGTCCAAGTCTTAGCAAGCCAGCTGCATCACTGTTGCAGCACTACCAGCCAAAACAGATAGTACAGTTTACAGCGGTACAACGTGTCCTTTGACTTTAAAATAAGCACAGCACGGACCAGGTCCCTTTCACTCTTGTTTGTAAAACATCAAAACCAAAATAAACAAGACTGGAGGATCTATCTATTTCCTTATCAATATTATTTTTATACTAGCATTATTTTATCGTTCAATTTTGGTACTATTGTTGGTTCATTTACATTGAAAATAATCTCTCTGCCATCAAAGGATATGATAAAGGGGTGAGTGGTGGCGCAAATCGCGTATCGACGGCTGGAAACATCTTCATAAGGCTACACTTCCACCTGCTGTGGCATCTGAACAAACAATTTGCTCTATCCTTATAGCCTATCGTAATCATAATCATAATTGAAATCTCACATTTATTTATACGGACTGATATTGAAAACTTGTTGAGATTCTAAGTTATTTAAAAGAAGGCTACTATTAAAAGGTAAGGTGAAAGATAAAATAAGAAAATTAAGTAATTATTAAAGACAAAATGAGAAAAGAAAAATAACGCAACGATTCGATCTCATCATATTGCTGGTTATACAAAATGGGAATTCTCCTCATTACCTAATGATGGAATTGATGATACATACAATAAAATTCAAGTAACAATCGAAACAAACATTATAATTAAACTAACAAGAAAATTCATACAACCAAAAAAAAGCTTGGATATAGGGCCATGTCCACGGAAAAGAAAATTTTCAAAACAAGGAAAAACAAACAAGAGCAGAAATTGCCTGTTTGGTATGTACAAAAGCAACTCATAAGCGGCAAAGAACTCCAAAATGATATCAACAACTTGACCATGGCTGCAATCAACGGCATGAATACACATTTTCTCTAAGTCGTAAGGCATGTCTATAGGTAACCAAGTATCCTTACATGTGGCGAGTCATTGACATAGGGGAGCGTAAGTGGAATCTATAATGAGGGACAGAATATATAGAGGGAAGAGAAGTGTCTGCTCCAATAACATTAATAAATTTGTGTGATATTTCACAATTCCAAGTAAAAAAGGAAATGTGTATCCATTTCAATCAGTCATGAATGCATTCTGAAAACACACGAGAGCAATGAGGGGGCTGGATACTTAGAATCACAACAAGTTCCTTATATTAGTCCGTATAAATAAATATGAGAGTTCACAATTTCCAAATGAAATATGAAATATGCATTTATTTCAATCAGTCATGAATCCATTCAGAGAACATCAGAGAGAAAGGAGGAGCGTGGGTACTTAGAATCTCAAAAAGTTTCCTACATCATTCAGTATAAATAAATGTGAGTTTCTGATTATAATTAAGGGAGGCGATAGAGCGAACTGTTTGGACGTTATGATGATGCAACAGGTGGAGGAGCAGCAAAATGAAGGTGTTTCCAGACAACAATGAACTGTTTGAACATCTTTGGTGAATAGTTCAATTTAAATTAATCATTCAACTGTATCTACGTTCTGGGAGTTCCATACTTGGCAGCTGGCTGCTTGCTGTTTTCCATTTTAGGTATAAGTTTAGGTTTAAAAGTAGTACAGCTGAGCAGCTGTATATTGGCCATTTACTTTTTTATTTAGTACCAATTTGGGCCAATCTTTTATTTAATTTTGAACTATTTTTTTTGCTCATTTTTAATTTCTTTCTTTTCTCAGACACCCTATTTTTTCTCATTTTAAATTAAACTAGTATAGTACCCGTGATGCGCGAAATTTTTATTAAGTTAAATAAATAGAGTAAGGCATATATTATTTCTGAACTATAACTAAATTTGCTACGACACACTCCAATTTTACGGGGTTCTTATTATCCCATGAACTAAATTTTAGCGTATTTTTATTAACCTTTTTAGTTGACGTGACATCTTTTGTCAACCTTTTAGCTGTCTTAGCTCCTTTGACGTTGGTCCCATTTTATGTAATAAAGGTGCCATGTCAGCACAAAAAGGTTACGAAAATACGGTTAATTTGAGTTCAAGGGGGTAATAGTATCCCTGAGAAGTTGGAATGTGTCGTAGAAATTTTGGCCATAGTTTGAGAGGGGTACGGAATACTTATCTAAATAAATTATAATTAGTTGCATTATTTGTCCTTCAAATTGGTTGATCTTTAATTTTTTTTATTCTTATTTTTTTGCCTTTAAAATGAGTTGACCAGGGCATAATTTGTTGGATATAACATGTGAAAATATAAACTTATGTCCCAAGAAAAATACGTTTATGCCAAATCGCAAGTATGGTCATGCCTTAAATATATTGACGGAGAATTTATTGCTACCTCCGAGTCTAATAATCTAGTCTTCTAGGCCTTTTTAGCCTTTCGAATCTATTTTTTCTCTGATCTTTAATGCAAGGATAAAATGCACAGACAATCTCTTTCTCATATTCACCTTCAAAGTTATGACATAAATATTAGATACTGAATTTTGTTACAATCAGTAACTATGATTGATTAGGGAGAGAGTGTTATACTAACTGCCAGTATTGGTATGTTAATAGTATACTGGCTAATCCATTGAATGTGTTCATTTGCTTTCTGCATAAGTAGTTGACTTGCATCTTGTTTGTTAGCTACTTATACGTAAGGTTAAGGGGCAAAGAGAAGTGCTTTTGCCACTTATTTTAGAGGAGGGTGGGTGGTAACCCCACAACATTCATTTTTTTCTATATTTAACATTTTTTGCTGCATATGTTGAAGGTGATTGCACTGTTGTAATGACATGCAACATGTTTTGATCTAGTGAAATCTATAAAATTAATGATCAGTACAAAATAATTTGATTAAAAAATTATATTACATTAATTCCCTTAGTGATCAGTTACTTATAGAGATTCAAAAAAATTTGTCATTTCATAAATAGTCACAATGATTATCATTTACTTAAGATTTTTCACAAGATTTTTTTTAAAAATCTAACATGTTCACAATCATTCTATCTTTGGGCTCTTTTCTATTGCCATTGGATGTAACTTAATGGTAAGTCCACATTGCTTTTTCATAGTTGAGACTTAGTTTTAAAGGGTGTACCATTGGTGTAATGACCCTTCGGGTCATTAGCCGTGTTCTGCTTATTTTCGCTGATATTGCTCCTCCATAGCCGTCCCAAGTCATTAGTGACTTGCTGAAACCAATAGTTCGGTTACCTGATGGTTTGTTTGATTTTTAGAATCAGTTTTCTAATTGAAGTCTTCATCAATTCCTAATGGCTGTCAAGCGAAAAATTTAGTAAATTAATTTTGGATGTAAATTTGACTGCTCCAGTAACTATGTAATATTGATTTTAGTATAGATAGACCCTTGGTTCAGATTCCACAGCACTCGAGCTCATTTCGATCCATTAGTCGAAAAGTTAAAAATCAAAATATATAGGTGTGGGACCCACAAGTAGCCTAAATGACCTTGGATGGAAAATCCGACTCTACCAATGAGTCTGAAATGTCAAATTTAGTGGGGTTACATAGTTCATTTTAAAAAAAATGGAGTCCGAATGAGTCCGGGAGGTCAAAAATAAGTTTTGACCTTGCGGGCCCATTTAAACTCGTATAAAAAGGCCCTTTGGCCGATTTTTTAGACATTCTACGACATTTTGAAAACCCTAGCAGCCATAAATATTTGTTGTTAAAAAAATGAGTCTTGTGGGTTGATTAAAAGCTTAGCAACTTGTGTAATCCAATTTTTTTCTACAAATCTAAGGTAAGATTCCTTCAAATTTGGTATTCATTTCTTGATTTCTAGACCAAAAACCCTAAGTCTTTCAGGCTCAATTGTATCTACAAATGTGATTGATTTGCTTAAATTTCTTAAGGGTTTTAAGTCCCTAAAGATAATTAGGCTATGGGTTGGTCTTGGAAACTACTCCCCAAGGGTAAAACCCAATTGGGATTTTGGTGTCCATTTGAAACCCATGGCATAGTGGTGCTATAATGGGTATTGTCATTCTTGTTGTAATACTTAGATTGTATTATTGATAGCATTGCTTGTGTAGGAGAAACTTCTCAGAAAGGAAAGAAAAAGCTCATTGGTTCGTGAGTTGCTTGGATTCAAGGTAGGTTAGGCTTACTCGTAGTCTAGATTGAACTTGTTTGTAATGTAATCATTGATATCTTGTGAGATTGGGTGGTGAGTCTAGATGATAGTTGATTAAATGGTGAATTTGGGATTTATTAATTGCTATAGGCCATGGATTTGTAAGGTATGATATTTGACCCTTAGTCTAGGACCTTGGTTAGCTTAATTGTGGTCTCATGACTAGTGTGAGAACACTATAGTTGTTCTAATTAGACATGAATGGTCTACTTCTCTATCCTTAGGAGTGTATTGACCTATATAATGCCTAGATAGGAGATGACCTTGGTGTTGGGTTGACTTAGGAAGGATTTTTGAAGAGACTTTCCCTATTGACCTAGAAAGGATTGGTAATCCCTTATGGTAAGGTATGGATGACTTAGCCTAATTCTGGGTAAAAGCTAGACATGTGTTAGTAAGCTTGGCATTCTCGGGATTTATAAGTGTGACTTGACCCACCTTAAGCTTGAACTAAGTAAATGCTTAGCGACCAAGATACATGGTGATTGTCCAAGATATATAAATATATGTGTGTGTGTGTAGGAGTTGTGATGGTTTCACTCAATTATCAGATTATCTTGTGGTCATGACTTGAATACCCTTGTTAGGTGATCATTGTGCATGTTTGCTAAATACTTATGCTCTTATTAATTCTCATATTATGAGTGAAGCTTATTAGTAAGGTAAAATGACAGGTGTTATCCCACATCCCTATTTTTTTTATATATTGTGAGCTTTTGTGTATACTTATTGGTTTTGCTATGCGTATGGATGTATGTTATTGTATTCGAAGAAATATGTGATATTATGACGATGCTTGGTTCTATTCCGAAGGAGTATGTAATATTATGATGATGCCCGATTCGAGTCCAGAGGAATATATGATATTATGATGATGCCCCATTCGAGTCCGAAAGAATGTGTGATATTATGATGATGCCCAATGAATCTGGAGAAATACGTGATATTATGATGATGCCCGATTTGAGTCCGGAGGAATGTGTGATATTATGATGATGCTTGATGAATCTGGAGGAATATGTTGATATTGTGATGAAGCCCGGTGAATTCAGAAGAGGTAAGAACAGTATGATGCCGTGTGGGACAAATTTACTTATATGCATTGATATTTGTAAGGTTAGGTCATGTGGGGCCAACTGCCTATGTGCTTGAATTGTGAGGTCTCTCTTGATAAATTGTTATTCGTTTCTTGTTCTAAATCACTATATAAGAGGTGTGATCCTTGTTGATGCTAAGTTAGCTGCTAGAGAAAATTTATGACTAATATTAAGCTAAGACTTAGTGTTATGTGTAAACTTGCATAAAAATTCAAGGGCTAACCTAATATATATACTTGACTTGAATAACAGGTTATATTATGAAATCTTGCCTTGTAAGGTGGCTTATGTGATAACTAGCTACTTCTAAAATATATGATTATTATTTGGAACCTAGGAACCTAGTAAACTAGTTGGTGGACTTTACTTGATTAAAATATGAAAACTAGTCCTTAAGGTTGTGACATGCTTAGTGATGATGGATCTAGTATTGCGTGATAGTTAGTTAAATTATATCCTAACATGTGAAGTTGAGATGACTTAGTTGATAACTCATGTCATGATGCTAGTTAAAGAATGACCTTATGATAGTTGAATAACCTATACTATGGGTGACTTGTATTTTTTCCCCAATTTGATGACTAGTGATTTTAAGACTTGTAATCTTTTGACTTTTAGAAAAATAAGGTTAATTAGTATGGACTTTGCAGTATTTACCAATGAATTATAGAATTAATGATTACATGCCTATGCTATGACAATGTTGCTTTCTTTATGTTGAATTACGGTATGGGTATTTGGAAGTGGATTTTGTTAATGAGCCATGGCGGGGTTGTGCTACCTGCGGTTTTCGGTAAATTGATGGAGTAGTTGTGTTTTATTGTATTATTGGTTGTATCCTTGGGTGTACTCTCTGGTGGTATGAGATCCCGCGATGAGTTCTTGCTTGATATTCTTTTGTGTACTCTCCGGGGGCATGGGACACCGTGATAAGTTCATTGTTGTGCTCACTTTCATATACTTTTCGGTGGTATGGGACGTCGTGGTAAGTTCTTGTGTTTATGTTCTAAAGATGGTTAATAATGATTATGACAATTAGATGTTTTGCTATTGTGTATATGGTTGTATGCTTTCAAAATGATACCTAGTTTTTATGGTGATTATGGAGTATATTGAAATAGTATGTCATATTTTTTCTTTAGTATTATAGATGTTGTTACAATGGTATCAAAGCAGATTCAGGTCCGATCCTACCCTTGACTTTAAGATCATTATCTTACTTTATATCGTCTTTACATTATATTTAAGCTCAGTCGTCCGATGATGCCTACTGAGTACCCATGTATAACACCCCGCAAAAATTATCTATGCGTTAGCTCGTGGTACTATGCTCTTAGAGTTAAATGACTAGAATTGTATCAAAGAAACTTAGTCTCATTTTTGACTTCCAAGTGAGTAAAGTTCAAACCATATATAACTTCCCTAATTTTGACTTTTTATCATATGGAAAATTGAATGAGCTTTCCGTCGATATAAGATTCGCCCAAATTCGATACCCAGGTAAGAAGTTATGGCTAATTTAAGTTCTAGTCGTAAAACACCATTATTTTGGTGCTTGACGCGTTGCGGAGGGGGACTATTTAGAAATTGCCAAATTCTAGTAGCCTAGAGTGATTGTGGTGCGTCACGCTGAAGCTTTAGGTCCTAACTTGATACAAGTACAACCCCGAAGATGGACGCATGTGAGAATGTATTGAACCCAGGTCTTGGAGTGTGAGAGTGAAGGACTTAAAACACACCAAAACGACCCTAATCTCACACTTAGAGTGTAAAGAGGAGCCTTGGAACACAACAAGGTAGCCCCTAAATACATTGAAGGGAGCCTAGCTCTTAAAAGGGAATTTTGGACATTTTGTATTTTATTTGTAACCTAGTATAAATAGAACATTGTAGGGATTTTAGACTTAGATTATTCATGATGTTTAAGTCTTGAAACACAAAGAAATACAAGTCCTCTCTCCTTGAGTCACCAAAATCGAAATTAGGCATAGAGAGTGTGGAATCACTCTTGTTGATCTCATGGCTTGGAAACGTGATGCTTGGGAGGTGGATTCTGGCCTTGTGTCTTCGTAAGAGATAGGTGAACATTGTGTGTAGTTTTAAGGGTCCAAGAGTGGAATATGCTCTTGGGTTCTTAAGATTATTCCTTCATTAAGTCTATCTAACTATCCCTTTACTTTTATTGTAATCTTGTAGTAGTTTGTGTTCTTGTAACCATTTCTATCTCTTGTTAGTAAAACTGTGTGTTGTTCCTATCTTGTTATTGTTGTCCATATGTCCATATTGTTGCTGTTTTGGTGTATTTTACACCTTCAATATCTTGTTGTTATTGTGTTTTCATTGTTGTTGTGGTGAATCTGAGAGTGGTCACCAAAGGTGTCCTCGGTTCTTCAAACTTGTGGACTGATTTGGTATTTGTTTCGTGTTTTCCTTGTGCTTCTTGTATCATTTGGTATCAAAGCATGTCTAGATCTTGTTCCTACAAGATCACTCTTGGGCTTGCTTGATTAGAAAATTCAAAAAAAAAAAATATTATTGAAAAGCTGAAAAACAAGAAGAAGTGCAATCTGCCCGTGTTGTGTTCTTGGCCGAGAATTGCATTCTTGTTGTGTCTTGGCCGAGATTTTTATTTGTCTTGAGTATTTTTAGTGTTAGCTTTGTTCTTTACTAACACTTGAGTCCATATCTAAGTTTGAGCTTTGTTGTTGTTGTCGTGAACAAGTAAGACCGTGTGGTAGACATTATTATTGAAAAACTTGACTTGGCCATGTGTGTGGTTGTTGTTGTTGAAAGGAGTGTTGTTGTTGTAGTTCTTGGTGAATGTTGTTGTGTTCTTGAAGTTCTTCACAACCTTCATCTCTTGTTAAAACTGAAGACACAATACTAAAGAGACTTGGCCATTTGTTGTTGTGGATTGGAGTTGGCAGTTGGAATTGTTGTTATTCTTGAAGATTGTTGTTATTGTTCTTGGTGTGGTTGTTGTTGTTCTTGAAGTTCTTCACCTTCCTTCATATATTGTTAGAACATAAAGTGAGTGCTAGATCCTAAAAGGTGAAGGAAAAAGGTGTATGTACTTGTTAGTCTTGAAAGACCCCTAACCACCAAAAGACTTTATATCACTTCTCAACTACTTTTCTATGATTTAAGGACCCATGTTTTAAGGAGAAGTACAAGAAAAAGCCAAGTCTTGAAAATTGAAAAAGGCTCCAAGTCTTATTTTTCCTCCTAAAACAAATTCCACCAATCCAAATTAATTTTTGACCAAGACTTGAACATTTGAGAATAACCACTTGATAAAACCGAACCAATACGTGGCCACAACGTCATCATTGCTACTGTTCATGCAATATTTTTGAGCTCAAATTTTAGATTTCTTAGTTTCATTTTGTTGTCTCTTAGTTTCGTTTAATTGATCCTAGTACTAATTAACAAACTAGTAAACTTCTACTAGGTTGTCACTTAGTTCTTGAATCCGTTGTTCGTGTCTACGTTTCTTTTGTGCTTTTTCTCTTTTGTGAATTCGTTGTATCTTGTTGGTTCAAGTCTGTAAGCAAATTTTCTTTGAGTCAAATCAAATGAAAATCTATTACAGACCAAGGTGGACTCCTCCCTCATTCACTCACAAAGTACAAGCTGGATTTCAACACTTGTGAAACCAAGTGTAAGGTAAAAATCAAGAGTGAAAGTGTGGTGAGGCATTTTTGAGTTAACAAGTTTGTTTGTTTTGTTGTTCGTTGTTGTCTTTTCTTAGGTACCATGGCTGCCACCAATCTCGATGCCATGTTTGACCTCATCACCGACAATATTGAAGACATGAAATGACACGTTGAAAGGCTATGCCAATTGGTATCCACACTTATCCTAACAAATCCAATATCTAAGGTCCAAACACCTTGTGGTGAGAGCTTCCCAAAGGAAGTTTCTACCCAAACTTGTGAAGGACTTTCACATCAAGGTAAAGACGAACGTACTTATGAACGTCAAGGTAAAATAGCTATCTCTTACACTTTGGTGCATGTGGATAATGAACGTGTGACTAATAAGCCGTTGAGTGTCAGTAGTAGATTACCTACGTATGAGTATATTAATTCCTTACTACTTGTGTATGATGTACATGTTGTGCGAGTAGATACATTAGTTGATTCTATAGATGACCGAATCGACTCTTCTAGTAAGATCGATTTGTGTCCACCTAGTGTTAAAGCTATTGTGTTGAATGAAAGTACATCGTCGAGTGAAATTTGTGTTAACCAAATTGTGTGTAAAACTTGCCCACCACTTGAGAATATGTATGATATGATTAATGAGTCTCAAGTGAACGAAGAATTTGAAAATGTTGGTCAAGAAAAAAAGAGTGAACCCGTGAGCCTATGTTGTTGTAAAAATTCTAATGTTTGCTTGTCTCATAGGGTTAATCGTGTGCTTGACATATCTTTGAAACTTGATAATGATTCCTTAGAGAGTGAAAGTTTGAAATCTATCCGCGGGTTAGATCATTCACTCTTTAGGTACAATGTCTTGTTTGAAGGTAGTTTAAACACTCCTAATAGGCCTAGTGGTGAAAATGATGGTATAGCTTGCCTTGGAAGCTATAGCCTATATGCTAACCCACTATGGTGTGACAATATTCCTTCTAAAGATAGAAATCTCTTCTTGGAAGATGAGAGTACTCTTAAGGGTAATGAATGTGTGGTCTTAGAAATTACTTCTTTTTCTACTTTGTGTGGCTTTTCCGAGGACACCATAGTAGAAGTAGAATTGAATTCCACCTTTCTCTACTCTCTCTTTACTTGTAATGATACGTATGCCAATGTAGAGAGTAGGCCGTGTGGTTGTGGTAAAGACTACGGGAAATGGGTGTGTTGTTTAGACCCGTGTCTATGGCCACTCTTCCCATTTGATCCCGTTGCCATCTTAAGGTGTAGAAGTTTTACTCTCGGCTTAGGTGCGTTTCTTTTGGGTGCTTATCATAGCCAAGTCCTTGGTGAATTTGTCGATGGCTTCATAATGTTTAACACTAAAGACTCTTGGTTATATGTCAAAAATGAACCACCTTGGCATGTCGAGACTTGTTGTTAGGCGAGACTTGAACTCAAAGGGTCCTCGGTTTCTTTTTTTTGGTGTGGGCTATTTTGAGTGTTTTTAGTGCATACCATTATTGATTATTTTTTCTAATCCTAAACTTCATGCCATAAGGAAGTGTGCTTGTTTGTCTCTCTTTGATTTTGCAAGGCATGGATTCGAGGTCGAATCCTTTTTAAAGAGGGGAAGATGATACAAGTACGACCACGAAGATGGATGCATGTGAGAATATAATGAACCCGGGGCTTGGAGTGTGCGAGTGAAGGACTTAAAACACA
>NC_061111.1:241417841-241450872 GCF_002878395.1 Capsicum annuum | reverse complement strand
TAAATACACTTGAAGGGAGCCTAGCTCTTAAAAGGGCATTTTGGATATTTTGTATTTTATTTGTAACCTAGTATAAATAGAACATTGTAGGGCTTTTAGACTTAGATTATTCATGATGTTTAGGTCTTGAAACACAAAGAAACACAAGTCCTCTCTCTTTAAGGCACCAAAATCGAAATTAGGCATAGAGAGTGTGGAATCACTCTTGTTGATCTCATGGCTTGGAAATGTGATGCTTGGGAGGTCGATTCCGATCTTGTGTCTTCGTAAGAGATAGGTGAACGTTGTGTGTAGTGTTAAGGGTCCAAGAATGGAATATGCTCTTGGGTTCTTAAGATTATACCTTCATTAAGTCTATCTAACTATCTCTTTACTTTTATTGTAATCTTGTAGTAGTTTGTGCTATTGTAACCGTTTCTATTTCTTGTTAGTAAAACTGTGTGTTGTTCCTATATTTTTATTGTTGTCCATCTCGCCATATTGTTGCTGTTTTGGTGTATTTTACACCTTCAATATCTTGTTGTTATTGTGTTTCATTTTTGTTGTGGTGAATCCGAGAGTGGTCACCAAAGGGGTCCTTGGTTCTTCAAACTTGTGGACTGATTTGGTGTTTGTTTCGTGTTTCCCTTGTGATTCTTATATCACAAACAGTGGGACAACGTGATGGCTCCGTGTCGTGGTGACCCTAAGAATCCTATTCATCAATTTTCAGTGAGCCACCGCGATTGTGGCGCATCGCGGAGACCCATAAAATTGGGCTCCCAGTTATATTTTATTCCGTCTCATTAAGGGTACATTAGGTACTTTCCACCCTCTTATCAGCTTAAACACGGGATTTTAGCCCCAAATGACATGATTATTGATATTCTCATAAAAAACCACCAAGAACACTCCTTAGGATTTCAAACAAGAAAACCCAAATATCTCAAGATTTAACCGTGGGTTTTCAAGATTGATTGAAGATTTGGAATTCCCAAATCGCAGGCTTCAAGAATCATCCATCAAATTTCTAAATTGAGGTATGTGGAGTTTATCCTAAAAACTACGTGGACTTGTAAACACTAGAACATGATTTAAATATTATCAAGCATGAATTTAGAAAGGAGTTTTTTTGAAATACATGATTTATTATGCATTACGAAGGTTTAATTGTATTGTTGATTTGGTCTTTAGGCCTTTCCCCATTAAATTAATTTACATGTATATGTATATGTATGAAAATTTAGATTTAAGATTGTTTGTGTAACACCCCGGACTTTTAGGCTAGAGTTTAGACCGTTTGTAACGACCCACAATTTGGGCTAGAACGTAAACCGTCTTTCCTACGTGTAGATGTTGCAAAAGCCATAACTCTAATGGAAATATAGTGTTTTAATCATTTATGTAGAGTGTGAATCTAGTTGGGCATGAGTCGAGATCATAGAGGTCCCTTAACTCAAGGACTAGTTGAAAGCTTTCCTATCGTTCAAGTTTTAGTGAGCGTCAAAACTTGGATCAACTTCAATCGACCATAACTCCTTGTATATGGTGAACTGGGTGGCCTACTATATATCAAATGAAAGGTCTTTAAGTCTTCTTTTGAACTCCACCAATTTTTCCAAAATCCGATATTGGAACAAAAAGTTATGCCTATTTTACTCCAGCATATCAGCCTGGCAACTAAGTGACAACAATTCTGACGGCTTATCACAATTCTAACGCCTTATCAGAAAATGTCATCAGTATTAGGATGATAGTCATAAATTATAACATTTCGTGATGACAAAAGCTGACGGCTTGTCACATATGTGACGACATCAGCCTTATGTCGTCAGCTGTTAAATTCAACATTTTTCAAAAAGTTTTGGAGGGGTATTTTGGTATTTTTTCTTCACCCCATAACTTCATAAACACTGAATTCAATTTCCATTTTACCAACAATACACTCCTTTCTCTTAAATCCTCTCAAGAACCAAACCCTAGGGCCTCAACATAAGATTCAAGATCCCTTAAAATTTCACCATTTAATTCCAAAATTGATTCAAGAATTAGAATCCCCAAACTAAGATCTTCAAGAATCATCATCAAAAGCACAAATAGAGTCCCAAAAGTATGTGTTCATCCAAAGTTCATAATCTAAGTTATGTGGGGTTTATCCTAAAAATAAGTGGGCTTGCTGAAAACACTCAACTTTGATTTAAAGATTATCAAGCATGAATTTTTTAAAGGGGTTTGAATTCCATGATTTTATTATGCTTTAAGCATGTTAATGATATTGCTTTTTTGGCCTTTAGGCCTTATCCCCTTATATTGATTTACAAGTATATGTATATGTATGAAATTAAAATTTAAGATTTTGTTTGAGAGAACAGATTATGAAGTCCTTCTCTTGTGATAAATTCAAGTTTATGATCTTGTTGTGAATGATTTGAAAAGCATGATTTATGGTTTGAAATTTGTTTTCTCAATACCCTAGTGTTTGGGCATATGTTTATGAGAGGGAGCTTCTTGATTTAATTACATCCTTGTTTTAAATGAGAAAGAGTTGAATGTGATTGAGAAATTTGACATGATCACCTTGTATTATTGAAATGCTTGACAAAGAGAGTTCCTTGCATGTGTTTACATGAGGTTTGAGAAATAGTTTTTTGCATTGATTTATTGATATGGTGGTCCCAAACTTATGTTTTGAAAATAGAGATTTTAATATATTATTAGTGGCTTAGAGATGTGACTTACAAGTCAATGGTATGACGATACCATAAGTATGTATGCCATACAAGATAAGAGATTTCAGAGTAAGTTTTCAGAATATGTTTCTAGAAAATGCATGATTTTAAAAGAATTAAAAATGGGCTTAAGGAGGGTTAGGTGGTTACCCGAAGAGGGCTTGAGTTCAAGTAACTCTTAGAATAAAACCATATTTGTCGATACGGGTAGATTATTATTGTATGCTGGCGACAACCGTGTGGCGTAGTAAATTTAGAGACTTCGACTCTTGCGGCACACTTGGGTTGGGGGCTTGGCTGCAGAGTTAATGGCAGTTTTCATATAGACCATGGAATTTTAGAGTTGTTGGATATACCACATAGCACAGAAGTAATACAAAGAGTTTCACAGAGTTCAGATGTTTCCACAGAGTCTTTTAAAATGCCCATGTGATTTTTTACTATATCATATGTTTATGAACTGTTTTAAATTGCTCTCATATATGTTGAATATAAATGATTACTTTGGATTGGCTCTGTGTACCAGTACAATTATATTGACCCCCATACCTCCCAGGTTCTGAGGTTCAGTATAGAGGTCCGGCTAAGCAGTAGAGTTCTAGAATGAAGTGAACTGTGCAATGATGAACTTTCTTTATTCCAGAAGGCCTTTTTATTCAGACTATGTTATTCATTTTGTTTTGGGTCTACTGGGGGTCTTGTCCCAGTTTTCAGATAGTTTTCACTTGATTATGTAGTAGAGATTTCGCAGACTATTCCAGATGTTGTTTAGTTGATTTCAGATTTCATTCCTTATTATTAAACTAAACCCAGAGTTTTGACCATGTTTTCATATCAAGTTATATTTCCACATATTCTTTATTTATATAAATGTTGTGCATGATTACCATATAGAGTAGGGCGTCCGGGCCTTCATGGTTCAGGATATCCGTCACGGCCAGGCCCTAATTCGGGTCGTGACAGTTTGAGAGCACAACTTATGAAATACCTCTCTTGTGATGACTTTAAGTTTATAATATTAATGTGAAGATTTGAATTGCATGATTTATGGCTTGAAATTTATTTACTCAAATACCATAGTATTTTGAGCATGGTTTAGATATTTAAGAGAATAAGTTTATTAATGTAAATATATTTTGCTGAAAGAGAAAGATTTGCATGAGATTAAGAGATTTGACATGACCACCTTGCATCATTAAAAATTTAACAAAGAGAGTTGCATACATATTTTTACAAGAGTTTTAGAAAAAAGTTCTTTGAAATGATTTATTGATATGGCGGTCCCGAATTTATCTTTTGAAAATAGAGATTGTAATATGCTTATAATGGCTTAAAGAGGTGACTTGCAAGTCAATGGTATAACGATACCATAAGTATGTATGCCAAAATAGAGTATATTTTCAAAGTTTAATTTTAGAGAATGCATGTTTTAAAGAGTTAAAACTGAGCTTAAAGAAGGTTAGGTGGTTACCCAAAGAAGATTTGAGTTCAAGTAACTCTTACCCTAAAATCGTGATTTGCCGATCTGGGCATATTATTTTTACGCTGGAGATAGCCGTGTGGCATAGCAGAGTCAGAGACTCCAACCCTTGTGGCACACTTGGGTTGGAGACTTCCCCGTCGAGTCAATAGTAGATTCCATATAGCCCGTGAAATTTCAGAATTGTAGGGTATAGCACCTAGCACAGAAGTAAAACAAAGAATGTCTCATAGTACAGATGATTTTCTTTCAGAGTCTTTTAGAAAAGCCTATGAGATTTCTTACTATATTATATGTTTATGAACTATTTTAAATTGCTCTCATATATGTTGGATATAAATTATTATTTTGGATTTGCTCTGCATACCAGTACATCTGTATTGACCCCCTACCTTTAAAGTTTGAAGGCTCAGTCCAAGGGTCCGGCTAATCAGTAGACTATTCCAAAGATAAGTGATCTGTTTAGTGGTGAGCCTTCTTTGTTCCAGAAGGCTTGTTATTTTAGATTATGTTATTTCATTGGTTTGGTGTACTAGGGGCCTTGTCCCAACTTTTTAGACAGTTATCTTTAGATCATGTAGTAGAGATTTTCGCAAATTCTTCCAGATGTTGTTTAGTTGATTTCGGATTTCATTCATTATTGTTAAACTAAAATTAGAGTATGACCATGTTTCCATATCAGATTATATTCTGCATCTTCTTTTATTATATGAATGGTGTGCATGGTTACCAGATAGATTAAGATGCCCGGGCCTTCATGGTTCAGGATGTCCGTCACGGCCAGTCCCTAGCTTGGGTCGTGACACCATGCTTTGGTACTCATACTATACTTTTGTACCTTTTTGGTGCAGACTCGAGTTTTTATTGTCGCCATTGAGTCGAGATCATGCCGTATTGATAATTAGGAGATAGGGTGAGCTCTTGAAGTTTGAGTTTCCCTTTTTCCCTTCTATCTTTACTTGTTTTTTGTAATCAAGACAATTGTATAAGACTATTTAAGTTGCCAAAATTTGAATTGTAATTTCTGTTGTCGAATTTAGAGTTACTCTTGTACTTATACTATCTGGTCATGGGATTGGTATCCGAATGTTAGTTGTTTCGTTTGTGGAATATTTTTGTTATATTGTGTTGCTACATAGGGTCCATGTTGTACGTTTCTACCAAGGTAACCCATTGCATTAGCTCTGGGTTATGGTGTTGGCTTACCTTCTGGTGGGTTGTGGTAGGTGCCATCATGACTCAAAAATTGGATCGTGAAAAGTTGGTATCAGAACCTAGGTTTCACTGGTATTATTGGTACAAGAGCAAGTGTCTAATAAAGTCTTGTGAATCGGAACATTGACGTCCGTTTCCTATCTTCGGGAGGCTATGTGACATTCTTAGTAGTCCATTTTTTTCATTCATATCGTGCTAAGTGTCTGCGTTGGTTTGTAGTATATTTTCAATAACTCAAAATTGTTCATGAGGGGTGACTTGAGAGCTTTATTATCATCTTGTATTGCGATTATCTTCAAAATTAAAGTAAGAATTTCTTGAATTTATGCTTGACTTTCTCCTTTTGGACCCAATACCCCATGTTAGCTCAGGGCTTGATTATAGCCCAAAGTATACTTAGTTTTCACCCATTCTTTGAAATTTATGATTCTTTGTTCATATGTGAACATTCGGTTGGCCTTGGAAACTCATTTTCTGTATGTGGGATCCACTTAGAGTTTTGGTGTCTTTTTTTGGACCCGGAGCACAATAGTGCAATATGGGTATCATTAGACTCATATTAATGAGTAGATTATGGTTTTGATAGTGTGATAGAATTTTGAGGATTGTAAAGCGAAGATGAGCATGTGGTACATGAAGTGAGGTTTTACAGTTTAGCCTTGAGGTAGGATTCTATATACTTTTCTTCATAAATGATGTGTGATATATGTTGTGTGTGAATATAGATGTTAGGATTGATTATGAGTACAACAAATTGACCTTCATTGTTGATGTTTGGGGAATATCTGAGGGTTTTGGACTAGTAAGATGTAATACCTTGTATATTTCTAAGCTAGAAAATAAATCGTTGTTCCTACACATGAAACCTCCTATCCTGTGATTCATATTAGAGTACATGAATTAGGATGAGTATCCTAGTGATATAGAGCTTATGATGTGTTAAGCATGTTCATAAGAGTCACTTAGAGTAAGACAAGCTAAGAACTTTTGAATCCACCAAGTTTTCGTGTGTTATTTCACATGGGTCATCTTTGAATGAGCATAACATGGTTTATAGGTGTCATTTTGACAGATTTATACCCTCCAAATTGTAGAGAATTGAATAAGATTTCCATCGATACCAAATTTGCCTAAACGAACACCCGATGAAGAAGTTATGGAGATTTAAAGTTACAGCAACGTCATTTCAGTCAATGGCGTGTCGCGCCGTAAACCAAAATAACGTTTGTCAATTTCCAGTGTCTCTCCACGATTCCTCCACATCACGGTGAGTTTCCAGGTCATAAACGGGGGGCAACGCGATGTCTTTTGCATCGCGCCGGGGGCCCAAACCGGGTAATTTTGACAAAAATTAAATGACCCATCTAGAGGGGTATTTGGGGTCATATTTCCACCCCTATATATATTCTATAAACACGGAATTAAGCCCTTATTTCACTAAAACATACTCTTTCTCTCAAAATCCTCTCAAGAACACATTAGGATTTTCAATTGAGGATTCCAGTTCAAGCAAATTTCTCAATCAATCATCAAGAATATTCCATCTAAGGTATGCGTACTGTTCATCTATGGATCCATTTCGTTCGTAGAGCTCAAGAACTATGTTTTAAATATTATATTATGATTGTCTTGTTGTGATATGACTATGTACATGTTGATGATTGTTGTTTAATTTTCAAGATAATATCCAAAAGTGTTTTCATGAAGTTTATGTGTTCGTTAGTTGAAATTTATGTGGTTTAAAATGAGGAAATTCATGAAAACACACCTAAGCTAAAAGAATGTATGCAAAGTGTTTGATAAAAAGCCTAGGATGATAGAATTCATGTCCCATGATTTAATAATGCTTAAATGACAAGTCCATGCTTTATGCTTTATGATTTCACATGAATTCCACGTGATTGATATGCGTCGTTGTTGTGATATAGATTGAGCATGATATTGAAGCTATGCAAATATACACATGTTGTATGGATTTCCCTTCCATACGTAAGATGTTGAGATCTATGCTTAGCGAGAAATCCTCAACTTATGATATGGTGAATTGTGGACTCCATTTTATGATCAAGTCAATTATGTGTGTCAGTTTCCTTCCATTGAGTCCTGGGGGTACTAGTACCCAAAAAATATGGCTGTGTGCCTAGATCCATGTCATGTTATCACGATAATCTTAGTCAAGCCATGATCTATAGAACTCAGTCTGTCATGTGACTCAGGAAATTTCAGAAATCCCATGATCTCAATAAATTCACAGATAGTAGTACTATTCCATTAGTTAATGAAAGTCAGTTACTCAGTCCATGTACAGCCAGTTAAATCATGTTCAGTCTCTTCAGATGGGAGTAGAAGTTAGCATCGAGTGAACCCAAGGATGGGAAATCACCTTCCAGTTTAGGGTGTGATTCTTAGTAGTCATTTCTATGTTCCAAAACTATGTAGCCAGTGTAGGTTGAGACATCTTAACTTGCCAGATTAGGGTTGTTGAGGTGGCTTAACCTGTCAGTTTAGGGTTCCTACCATTCTCATTCAAGTACCTGCCAGCTAAGGGTCTGTCACAACTGTCTTTACCAGTGGCGCGGTATTGACACCCTTTTATTTGGGGCAGAGATTGGACCCCAACCTAGCTATATATGTTATTGGGGCATGTCGGTTAAGAAACTACCTCCCATAATTTCAGTCCTAGTCTCAGTAAAATAACTCAGATAGTTCTTCAGATTTTAGTATACCAGGACTATTAGTTATAGTTAATTCAGCTACAATACAAAACTTAGGTAGTTCCATCAGATTCAGGACTGTTAGACACAGTCATCCATGTTATCAAAATTTCAGTATCAGTCATGTTAGATAACAGTAAACCATTTATTAGCATATGGATCCAGATATCATGTATTCACGATTTTAATTACTATGTATGCATGTTTGTACTCTTATGTTCATATCAGTCAGTTAGCATTATTCATGCATGTAAACCCTTTTGCATTTAGCCTACCTCACTCATATACTTAGTACTCCCAGTTGTACTAATGCATTTACGCTATGGTGATATCTTTCATGTTACATCATAGGTTCAAAGACACGAGTTCCAGATCAGCAGTAGCATTCCAGTCGCAGAGTTGCAGTGAGTTCTCATCCATTCAAGGATGATATAATTTTATTTCATTCATTATTTTAATTCAGATTTTCTTGATCGAGTTAGTTTGAGACATGTTCCTTCAACTCCTTATTTCAGACTGTATTTAGAGGCTTTCAGATGTAGTTCATATTTTAGATTTACCTTTCAGTTGTTTTGGGTATTTGTTACCCTATATAGATGTTATTATTTAGCAGATATTCTATTCAGTTGAACCTTATGGCCTATTGTTCATATTTTCTACATTCTACAAGTATATTATGTAGTGTAAAAGTACAAATATCAGTTGTGGGTTAGGTTGTGGTCCCTTGGGGTCATAAGCACCGTGTAGCATTTCGGTTCAGCAAATCGGGGTGTTACAAACTTGGTATCAGAGCCTAAGGTATAATAGAGTCCTAGAAAATCTGAAAGCCGCGTCTAGTAGAGTCTTGTACATGGGTGTGTTGCGCGTCACATTTATGTGCAAGAGGCTATGAGATGTTTTAGGAATAATTTCCTCTCTTTCAGTATTCATGTCGTGCTAGTGAGCATAATCTCAAGTTAAACTATCAGTCTAATCCGTTCTTCTCTTATTTCAGAATATGCCTCCAAAGAGAAGAAACCAGCCCGCTCCTCAACCCGAAGATCCTTTGGGGAACATGTTTCTCATGAAGAGTTTAGGTCTGCATTCACCGTACTTGCTTAGTTTGTGGATACCCAAAATTAATGGCCACCAGTTATTCCGGCCAATCTAGTGGCCAACTTAGCCGCAGCTAGGATTTGGGACTTCACCCGAATGAACTCTCCATCTTTCTTTGTGTCTAAGTATGCTGAAGACCCTCAAGAATTCATTGACCAAGTCCAGAAGGTCATAGACATCATGGGAGTTACTTCTTGTCAGAGTGCCGAGTTAGCCACATACCTATTACAGGATGTTGCTCACACTTGGTACAAATAGTGAAAGTCCAAGAGGGTAGATAGTGTAGGTCCTATAGAGTGGGAGGAATTTGTCACAACTTTCTTAAATTGATTCTTTCCCCAAGAGCTAAGGAAGGCAAAAGTTTTAAGGTTCATCAACCTCAGGCAGGGAAATATGACGATTAAAGAGTATTCTCTCAGATTTACTAAGCTAGCTAGATATGCCTCTCATGTAGTTGCAGACAATAGGGCTAAGATGAGCAAGTTCGTGTCAGGAGTGAATGATAGCATGATAAATGAGTGTAGGTCTACGATGCTGAATAGTGATATGACTTTAGCTAGGCTCATGACCCATGCTCAACAAATAAAGGAGTAGAAGATTAGGACTAGGGAGAGGCAGAACAAGAGAGCAAGATCAGGCAGTTTCAGTTTTGCTCAACCCAAATCAGAAGGAGGAAAGCGTTTGCAGTTCCGTCCTAAGCCAGCAGTTCCATATCCTTCCTCCGCCAGTGCCCCAGTGCTAAAATTCAGAGATGGCAGCAGAGATCGAGCACCAGGCTCTAAGTCTCAAGGCAATGTCAGCAGTGCCTGAACTAATACCCTATGCCAGACTTGTGGTAAGAACCACAAGGGTACCTATAGAGCTGGTAGCGATGTTTGTTTCAGTTATGGCAAGCCAGGCCACAGGATTAGAGAGTGTCCATGGTCAGGTCTACAGGGTCAGCAGAATCATTACACAGCCTAGTCCGGTCGCCCAAATTAGCAGGGTGCTACTTCCAGTGCTGCTAGTGGGCAACACCCAAACAGACTCTATGCTCTTCAGACCCGACAGGATCAAGAAAATTCTCTTGATGTCATTACTGGTATATTTTAGATTTTCCATGTTTATGTTTACGCTTTGCTAGATTCAGGTGCATCCTTGTCTTTTGTTACTCCTTATATAGCAGGCAATTTTGGAATCAGTCCTAAAATTTTAGTAGAGCCCTTTTTAGTCTTTACCCCAGTAGGTAAAACCATCATATCTCGGTGGGTATACAGGAACTGCTTGGTTATAATATTTCAAAAAGTCATATCAGCAGATTTAGTCGAGTTAGAGATGACTGATTTTGATGTCATTCTCGGCATAGATTGGCTTTATTCCTGCTATGCTACAGTCAACTACAGAAATAGGATAGTTCAGTTTCAGTTTCTGAATGAGCCCATCCTAGAGTGGAAGGGTAGTATTTCATCTTTCAAGGGTCATCTTATTTCCTACCTTCGGGCAAGGAAAATGATTTCTAAGGGATGTGTTTATCATCTCGTTCATGTTAAAGACTCCGGTTCCGAATCTCCTAGCTTTGAATTAGTCCCAGTAGTTAATGAATATTTAGATGTCTTTCCCGAAGATCTTCTAGACATTCTTCCCAAAAGGGAAATAGACTTCGGCATTAATCTCAATCAAGATACTCAGCCTATTTCTATTCCACCATACAGAATGTCACCAACAGAACTAAAAAAACTGAAGGATCAGTTGAAGTATCTCTTAGAAAAGGGATTCATTAGACCTAGCATTTCCTCGTGGGGCGCACCAGTCTTATTCATGCACAAGAAAAATGGTTCTCTCAGGATAGATGACTTGTTTGACCAACTTCAGGGTGCCAGTTATTTCTCCAAGATAGACCTCAGATCAGGATATTATCAGCTCAGAGTTAGAGAATGTGATATCCCAAAGATAGTTTTCCATACTCGGTATGGTCACTTCGAATTTCTAGTTATGTCCTTTGGTTTTACCAATGCCCCAACCTCTTTTATGGACTTGATGAACCGTGTGTTCAATCAGTACTTAGACATGTTTTTCATAGTCTTCATAGATGATATCCTGGTCTATTCCCGCACAGAGCGTGATTATTCAGACCATCTCAGAATTATTCTTTAAACTCTCAAAGATCACTAGCTATTCACCAAATTCAGTAAGTGCAAGTTTTGGATAAGATCAATAACATTCCTTTGCCATATTATTTTTGGTGATGGCATTAGAGTAGATCCTCAGAAGACCGAAGAGGTAAGAAACTGGCCTCGCCCTGTCTCTCTATCAGATATCAGGAGTTTCTTGGGTTTGGATGGATATTATAGGCAGTTTGTTGAGGGATTTTCTTCTATTGCATTCCCCATGTCTAGATTGACTCAGAAAAAGGTCAAGTTTCAGTGGTCAGATCCTTGTGAGAAGAGTTTTCAGAAATTGAAGACTCGACTTACCTCAGCTCCAGTCTTAGCTCTTCTAGATAGTTTAGATAGGTTTGTAGTATACTATGATATATCCAGAGTAGGTTTGGGTTGTGTCCTCATGCAATATGGTAAGGTCATAGCCTACGTCTCCAGGCAGTTAAAGCCCCATGAAAAGAATTATCCTACTCATGATCTTGAGTTAGCAGCCGTAGTATTTTCCTTGAAGATTTGGAGGCATTATCTATACGTAGTTCATATAGATGTCTTTACAGATCATAAGAGTCTCCAATATGTATTTTATCAGAAAGATCTTAATATTTGTCAGAGAAGGTGGTTAGATCTCTTGGGAGATTATGACATGAGTGTCCTCTATCATTCGGGTAAGACCAATGTAGTGGCCAATGCTCTCAGTAGACTCTCTATGGGTAGTATTTCTCATGTTGATGATAGTAAGAAGAAGTTAGTCCAAGAAATCCATCAGCTTACCAGACTAGGTATTCACGTAGTCGATTCTTCAGAGGGTGGTGTATGTGTTCAAGATAGTTCAGAGTCATCTCTAGTTTTCGAGGTGAAAGAAAAGCAAGATAGGTATCCTAGCCTTGTCAAGCTAAAAGAGTCAGTTTAGAATCAGAAAGTAGAGGTTTTCTCCCAAGGGGGAGATGGTGTCATTAGTTGTTAGGGTCATCTTTGTGTTCCAGGTGTAGATGATTTAAAGCAGCAAATTCTTGCAGAAGTTGATGGTGTGCGATAATCTATTCATCCAGGGGCCACTAAGATATACCGCGACCTACGAGAGATCTATTGATGGAGTGGGATGAAGAGAGATATTGCAGAATTTGTGGCTAAGTGGCCTACATGTTAGCAGGTTAAGATAGAGCATTAGAAACCTAGTGGTTCTATGCAGGAGTTTACCATTTCTACTTGGAAGTGGGAAGAAGTGAACATAGACTTCGTGACGGGTTTGCCTCGAACTCATTATTAGCATGATTCAGTTTGGGTCATTGTAGATAGAAGACTAAGTTAGCCCATTTCCTTCCAGTCTATGCCTCTTATTCAGCTGAAGATTACACCAAACTCTATATCAGGGAGTTGGTCAAATTACACGGTGTTCCATTATCTATCATCTCAGATAGAGGTACCCAATTCACCTCTCACTTCTGGAAAGCATTCCAAAAGGGTTTTGGTACCCAAGTTCATCTCAGTATAATTTTTCATCCTCAAACAGATGGTCAAGAAGAAATGACCATTCAGACTCTTGAAGATATGCTAAGGGCGTGTTCAATTGATTTCAAGGGAAGTTGGGATGACCACTTTCCTTTGATTGAGTTTGCATACAACAATAGCTATCATTCTAGTATTAAAATGGCTCCATTCGAAGCTCTCTATGGTAGGAGGTACAGATCTCTAATCGGGTGGTTCAAAGTTAGTGAGGCCTCAGTCATAGGGCCTGACTTAGTATTCAATGCCTTAGATAAAGTCCAATTAATCAGAGAAAGACTCTGGGCTGTTTAGAGCCGACAAAAGTCGTATGCTGACATTTGTAGAAAGGATCTCAAGTTTGATGTCGATGACTATGTATATGTAAAGATATCTCCTATGAAGGGAGTAAAGCGGTTCGGCAAAAAGGGAAAGCTCAATCCCCGATATGTCGGTCCCTTCAAGATTCTTAGTCGCTTAGGCAAGGTAGCTTATGAGCTCGAATTGCCTTCAGATCTAGCCTCAGTTCATCCAGTCTTTCATGTCTCTTTGCTTAAGAAGTGTATAGGTGATCCGTCAGTTGTAGTCCCTATTAGAGCATTGACAGTCAGAACAGTCTCTTCTATGAGAAAATTCCAGTCTAAATTCTATACTATCATACTCGTAGACTGAGGAACAAAGAAGTCCCTCTAGTTAAAGTTCTTTGGCGAAATCAGTCCATTGAGGGAGCTACTTGGGAAGCAGAAGCATACATGCCTACCAAGTGTCCTCGCCTCTTCTCCGCCAATCCATATCAAGCTCAAGGTAACAGTTCTTCTTAAGCTTATTCAGTTTCCTATTTAGTATTCTATACAACTTGGTATTTAGTTCATCCTCACGTTTCATCAAAAATCTAGTATCAAGTACCATTTCATATTCAGTCATGCATTCATGTATCAGTATAGTGTATAATCATGCATAAAATATGCATTCTCATTAGGAGAAATCAATTATCAGATATCTCAGTTATGCATTTATGAATCAGTTACTCATACATCAGCTATGCATGTCCAACATGATATGTTTAGCTTATTAGTCATGTCCGTTATGAGATCATGTTCCAGTAATGCATATCTTGCACGTACTCCAGTTTATCATCTATCCCCATTTCATTTAGTCTCATTCGAGGACGAATGTTTTCAAGGGGAAGATATTGTAATACCCCATATATTTCTAAGCTAGAAAATAAATCGTTGTTCCTACACATGAAACCTCTTATCCTGTAATTCATATTGGAGTACATGAATTAGGATGAGTATCCTAGTGATAGTAGATCTTATGATGTGTTAAGCATGTTCATAAGAGTCACTTAGAGTAAGCCAAGCTAAAAACTTTTGAATTCACCAAGTTTTCATGTGTGATTTCACATGGATCATCTTTGAACGAGCATAAATTGGTTTATAGGTGTAATTTTCGCAGATTTATACCCTCTAAATTTTAGATAATTGAATAAGCTTTCCGTCAATACCAAATTTGCCTAAAACGGACACCCGGTGAAGAAGTTATGGCGATTTAAAGTTTCAGCAGCGTCATTTCAGTTAGTGGCGCGTCGCACCATAAGACAAAATGACGTTTGTCAATTTCTAGTGTCTCTCCATGATTCCACCACATCGCGGTGAGTTTCCAGGTCATAAATGGGGGGCAACGCGATATTTTCGCATCGTGCCGGGGGCCCAAATCGGGTAATTTTCACAGAAATTAAATGACGCATCTAAAGGGGTATTTGGGTCATCTTTCCACCCCTATATATATTCCATAAATACGGAATTAAGCCCTTATTTCACCAAAACATACTCTTTCTCTCAAAATCCTCTCAAGAACACATTAGGATTTTCAATTGGGGATTTTAGTTCAAGCAAATTTCTCCATCAATCATCAAGAATCTTCTATCTAAGGTATGCGTAGTGTTCATCTATGGATCCATTTCATTCATAGATCTCAAGAACCATGTTTTAAATATTATATTGTGATTGTCTGGTTGTGATATGACCATGTACATGTTGATGATTGTTGTTTAAGTTTCAAGATGATATCTAAAGGTGTTTTCATGAAGTATATGTGTTTGTTAGTTAAAATCCCTGAACTTTATGTGGTTTAAAATGGGAAAATTCATGAAAACACACCTAAGCTAAAATAATGCATGGAAAGTGTTTGATAAAAGGCCTAGGATGATAGAATTCATGTCCCATGATTTAATAATGCTTAAATGACAAGTCCATGTTCTATGCTTTATGATTTCACATGAATTCCACATGATTGATATGCATCGTTGTTGTGATATGGATTGAGCATGATATTAAAGTTATGCAAGTATACACATGTTGTATGAATTTCCCTTCTATAGAACTATGCTTAGTGTGAAATCCCTCACTTATGATATGGTGAATTGTGGACTCCATTTTTTGATCAAGTCAATTATGTGTGTCAGTTTCCTTCCATCGAGTCCTGGGGATACTAGTACCCAAAAAATATAGCTGTGTGCCTAGAGCTATGTCACGTTATCACGATAATCTCAGTCAAGCTATGATCTATAGAACTCAGTCAGTCATGTGACTCAGGAAATCTCAGAAATCTTATGATCTCAATAAATTCTCATATAGTAGTACTATTCCGTCAGTCAATCGAAGTCAGTTACTCAGTCTATGCACAACCAGTTAAATCATGTTCAGTCTCTTTAGATGGGAGTATAAGTTAGCATCGAGTGAACCCAAGGATGGGAACTCACCTACCAGTTTAGGGTGTGATTCTTAGTAGTCATCCTTGTGTTCCAGAACTATGTAGCCAGCATAGGTTGAGACATCTTAACCTGCCAGATTAGGGTTGATGAGGTGTCTTAACCTGTCAGCTTAGGGTTTCCATCATTCTTATTTGAGTACCTGCCAGTTAAGGGTCACTCACAGCTATTCTTACCAGTGGTGCGATATTGACACCCTTTTAGTCGGGGAAGAGATTGGACCCTAACCTAGCTATATGCGTTATTGGGGCATGTCGGTTAAGAAACTACCTCCCACAGTTTCAGTCCCAGTCTCAATAAAAGAACTCAGATAGTTCTTCATATTTTAGTATACCAGGAATGTCAGTTACAGTCAATTTAGTTACAGTACGGAACTCAGGTAGTTCCATCAGATTTAGGACTTTCAGACACAGTCATCCATGTTATCAAAATTTCAGTATCAGTCATATTAGATAACAGTAAACAATGTATTAGTGTACATATCCAGATATCATGTATTCATGATTTTAGTTACTATGTATGCATGTTTGTACTCTTACGTTCATATCAGTCAGTCAGTTAGCATTGTTCATGCATGTAAACTCTTTTGTATTTAGCCTACCTCACTCGTATACTCAGTACTCCCAGTATTACTGACGCATTTGTGCTATGGTGATTTCTTTCATGTTACACCATAGGTTTAGAGACACGAGTTACAGATTAGCAGTAGTATTCCAATCGTAGAGTTGCAGTGAGTCCTCATCCATTAGAGGATGATATTATTTTATTTCATTCATTATTTCAGTTCAATTTTGCTAGACGGATTTATTTGGAGACAAGTTCCTTCAACTTCTTATTTCAAACAGTATTTAGAGGCTTTCAGATTTAGTTCAGATTTAGATTCAGTTTTTAGTTGTTTTGGGTATTTGTTACCCTATATGGATGTTATTATTTATTAGATATTCCATTCAGTTGAACCTTATAGCCTATTGTTCATGTTTTTCACATTCTACAAGTATATTATGTAGTGTACAGGTACAAATATCAGTCATGGGTTAGCTTGTGGTCCCTTGGGGTCATAAGCACCGTGTAGCATTTCGATTCAGCAAATCGAGGCGTTATATAAGATAGCATATTTATGACCCTTTTGTATCCTATTGCCTTCCCTCCTTAGTTTAGATTAGTTATAGCATGGATATGATATAGTGCTATGTTTGGTTTATGGTTTTAGCATTTGAAGCATGATTTGTATATTTAGCCTTATTGGGCAAGTGTGGTAGTCTTGAAATCATAAGTTGGATAGAGTTAACTTGAGTGCCTTTGTTTCTAGTCAAAGTTTCTATGTTAGGCTTGAATATGTCTTATTAGACATCTAAAAGATGAACTAGATACCATATCCCAATTTAGGTTATAGTATGCCTAATTATGGAAATTTTGGATTAGAAGTGGGATCGTTTGGCCCACTTAGACCTAAGCTTGTGTTAAGTCCTGTGGACTTAGTTGTGGATGTTAGACATAGATGAGGCTAGTAAACCATAGAATAAGGTTACTTCATAAATTGGTAACTTGTATTGATGTTCCCGGATTGTGGCTTTTGACTATGGTTATGATACTCCTTGTGGAAGTGATATAGGGCATTTAGAGATGATATTCCTCCTAGATACGTTATGTGGCCTATAGAGATGTTTTTTTTTCTTAGACTTGATGATTGGACTATAGAGATACTATTTCCTTTTAGACTTGATGATTGGCCTATATAGTTGCTATTTTTGTTAGTCATGATTGCTAGACCTATAGAGATGATGTTCCTCTTGGATATGTAAACTGGCCTAGAGAAGTGATATTCCACATTATCATGTTGTATGAATTATTGATATATGATATCCTATAGACAATTACATATCTATCTATATTATTCCTCTTAGATGTGAGATGTCTTTTGTGTGAGAGATGATGACATTCTTATCAATATTATGCCTCCTCTATGTGAGATACCTCATATATGTGAGATGATTAGGGATATGCTACGTCTTACAAATATGATTATTGATAGGATTTACGGATATATGTATGGGCATAAGGCCATGATTATGATTTTGTGATTATTTTAGATAAATTGATGGGCCAAGGGCCGTGTTATGATATTGATTAAATGGTCAGGAAGTGTTAATCATTATCAACGATGTGATTACAATTTATGAATATAAATATGTATATGTTTGTATACTCATCTCTCCAGTATGGGACAGAGGAAGAAGCAATATGATGCTTATTATTCCATTGATTGAATATGTAACACCTCGATAATTGTTAATATTTATTTAATATTTTAGATGAGTATAACTCTTAACCTATGAAGCATTGCGTGACAGAATACTGGTGATGGCACGCATAGATTCAGTAAGTTCATGATTATTTACCATTATAAATGATGTGATTATAACTGAAATGTGATCTTATGACTGTTCTTCTGGTTAGATGATTAAGCTATGTGATAACTAGTTGTCTATTAGGGAACTATAACACTTGATGGATAGGAATATAATATATTAGTTAATGAATCTTGCTTAGTTGAAACATGGTAGCTAACGATGGTTAGTTAAAGAATGATGTCAGTTAATAAAGGATGGTTGAGTGACAAGTAGTGATGTGTTGTCTAGTAATGATTAACGAATATAGGATGAGTAGTTGATAATAATGAATGATGGATAAATAATGGTTTTTGTCTAATGATGAAACTTGACTAGATGTTAGCTATTGACTATTAAATAAATAGTGGTTAGTTATTATCCTATGAATAAGGATTATGTGAAGGATAAGGTTTGGGCTAATAACTAGAGGTTCTGTGATGACTAGCGAACCAATGATTCTATTATAATAAGTGGTGGCTAACTAATAATGAGTGGTTGGAAAGTATTGACTAGATAGATATTCTATGGTGATATGATTATGTTTATGAGTATTTTAGTGTATGTTATTTGGTAATGACTATTGTGATGCCTATACCCGATAAGGCCAGATGATATATTGATGATGTGTTGATACCCGGCAAGGTCAGAGGTTGATTACAATGATAATGGTCCTAATGATGATAGTTATAATGAGTTGTGATATTAATTGTGTACCTTGCATTCATTCCTTCATGCGCATTGCCTATCACTAGTATGCACCTATGTTTATTAGATGGTATGGGATGGTTGCATAGATATGGGTAAAAAATATGTCTTGTATTATTGTATGTTGATTGAACCTTCTGCGCCTGGGTGGTGGGGGTGCGCATAGGCTCGACTAGGTATTTGGTTATCCAGAGTAGTCTATTACTCATGTCGTTATAGATATTGTTGTTATCATTGTTATGATCATTATTATGGCTAGCTTATCACAGATTGGTCATTGATCCAGTATTAGGATTTAAGTTACGTTTTTGGCCTTTCCTATCTTATGATTGTATTATTATACATAATTATTTCATGTCTAGCCATGTTGATTAGAAACCCCGAGTACGATAGCATTTAAATCCTGATTAGTGTTATAATGAGGTCTTAAAATAGAATATGATGATATAGCTTATAATTTGAGATGATCTTATGTATATATTTATATATATATATATATATATATATATGTATATGTATATATATCTAGATATATGAGGATATGGTACTACTGTATATCCCTTCATTCGTTGTTCATTTTGTATAGTCGTTAATTTGCATTGTATATTACTATACATCTTTCTTTTTCTCCTTATTCATCTATTAATTGGGATATATGGTATAACATTGATGTATATTGAATGTAGCTGGAATAAGATAGTTCACCCTGATACTTTCTTAGTCTTATTATGTTAGACTCTTGCACATGAATAGGATAGCTTTCCCTTATTATTCTCATTAACTTATTAAATAATTTCTGGATTCTTGGGTGTATTTTTCATTCTGTTTATATGTTTTGTATATCTACTTTGGACCTTTTGAGATTCTCCGTGTAGTTGGTGAGGTGGCCTATGAGTTAGCTTTACCTCCATACTTTGCCGATTTTCATCTAGTTTTCCATGTCTCCATGCTGAAAAAGTATATTTCTGACCCGTCTCATGTGCTTAGGTGGGATTCAGTCCAGTTATATGGGCAATTGGCCTTTGTAGTGGAGCTCGTGATTATTTTGACTAGTGATATGAGGTGGTTGCGTACTAGAGAGGTTCCTGTAGTTAAGGTTCTTGGAGGCACCGCCCAGTGGAGGAGGCCACTTAGGGGTTAGAGTGTGAGATGCGAGCCCAGTATTCTCACTTGTTCAAGACTTTAGTTATTTTGTCATCTTTAACTTTCGAGGATGAAAGTTCCTTAGTAGTGGATATTATAATGACCTTTCAGGTCATTAGCCGTGTTCTTGCTTATTTTCACTGATAGAGCTCCTCCATAGCCATCCTAAGTCATTAGTGACTTGCTAGAACTGATAGTTAGGTTACCTGAAGGTTCGTTTGTTTTTTAGAACCACTTTTTCCATTTGAAGTCTTCGTCGATTCCAAATGTCCACCAAGCAAAAAATTCAATAAAATGATTTTGGATGCAAATTTTGACTGCACCAGCAGCTATGTAATATTGATTTTTTGATAGATAGACCCTTGGTTTGGATCCCACAACACTCGAGCTCATTTTGATCCATTAGTCGAAAAGTGAAAAATTAAAATATATGGTTGTGGAACCCACAAGTGGCCTAACTGAACTTGGATGGAAGATCTGACTTCACCAATGCATGCAAAATGTCGAATTTAGTGGGATTACATAATTCGTTTGCAAAAAACGAAGTCCGAATGAGTCCGGGAGGTCAAAAGCAAGTTTTGACCTTGCGTGCCCATTTAAACTTGTATAAAAAGGCCCTTTGGCCGATTTTTGAGACATTCTTCAGCATTTTAAAAACCCTAGAAGCCATAAATATTTGTTGACAAAAAATTGAGTCCTGTGGGTTGATTAGAAGCTTAGCAACTTATGTAATCTAATTTTTTTCTACAAATCTAAGGTAAGATTCCTTCAAATTGGTATTAATTTCTTGATTTCTAGACCAAAAAATCTTAAGTATTTGAGGCTCAATTGTAGCTAGAAATGTGATTGACTTACTCAAATTTCTTGAGGGTTTTAACTCTCAAAATATAATAGGCTATGGGTTGGTCTTGGAAGCTCCTTTCCTAGGGCGAAACCCAATTGGATTTTTGGTGTCCATTTGAAACCCATGGCATAATGGTGCTATAATGGGTATTTTCATTCTTGTTGTAATGGTTTGATTGTATTGTTGATAGCATTGCATGTGGAAGGGGAATCTTTTCAAAAAGGAAAGAAAAACCTCATTGGTTCGTGAGTTGCTTGGATTCAAGGTAGGTTAGGCTTACCCGTAGTCTAAATTGAGCTTGTTTGTGATGTAATCATTGATATCTTCCGAGATTGGGTGGGAAATTTAGATGAAAGTGGATTAAATGGCGAACTTGGGATTTATTAATTGCTATAGGCCATGGATTTGTAAGGTATGATATTTGACCCTTAGTCTAGGACCTTGGTTAGCTTAATTATGGTCTCATGACTAGTGTGAGAACACTATAGTTGTTCTAAGTAGACATGAATGGTATCCTTCTCTGTCCTTAGGAGTGTATTGACCTATATAATACTTAGATAAGAGATGACATTGGTGTTGGGTTGACTTAGGAAGGATTCTTGAAGAGACTTTCCCTATAGACCTAGAAAGAATTGGTAAACCCTTATGGTGAGGTATGGATGAATTAGCCTAATTCCGGGTAGAAGCTTTACATGGTTTACTAAGATTGGCATTCTTGTGATTTAGAAGTGGGCTTGACCCACCTTAATCTTAAACTAAGTAAATGCTTAGCAACCTAGATACGTGGTGATTGTCCAACCTATATATAAGTGTGTAGGAGTTGTGTTGGTTGCACTCGATTATTAGATTATATTGTGTTCATGACTTGAATACCCTTGTTAAGTGATCATTGTGCACGTTTGGTAAATACTCATGCTCTTGTTAATGCTTATATTACGTATGGAGCTTATTTGTAAGGTAAAATGGCAAGTGTTATCCCACGTCCATACTTCTTTATATATTGTGAGCTTTTGTGAATGCGTATTGGTTTGGCTATGCATGTGGATGTATGTGTTGTATATAAAGATATATGTGATATTATGATGATGCCCGCTTCGAGTCCGGAGGAGTATGTAATATTATGATGATGCTCGGTTCGAGTCTGGAGGAATATGTGATATTATGATGATGTTGAGTGAATCCGAAGGAATATATGATATTATAATGATGCCCGGTTTGATTTCGTAGGAATCTGTGATATTCTGATAATGCCCTATGAATCCAGAGGAATACATGATATTATGATGATGCCTGATTTGAGTCTGGAGGAATGTGTGATATTATGATTATGCCCAATGAATCCGGAGGAATATGTTGATATTGTGATGAAGCCCAGTGAATCTGAAAGAGGTAAGAACATTATGATGCCGTATGGGAGAAATTTGCTTATATGCATTGATATTTGTATGGTCAGGTCGTGTGGGGCCAACCGCCTATGTACTTGAATTATAAGGTCTCTCTTGGTCAATTGTTATTCTTTTCTTATTCCAAATCACTATATAAGAGGTGTGACCCTTGTTGATGCTAAATTAGCTACTAGAGGAAATTTATGCCTAATATTGAGTTAAGGATTAGCGTTATGTGTAAACTTGCATAAAAATTCAAGGGCAAACCTAATATATATACTTGACTTGAATAAGATGTTATATTATGAAATCTTACCTAGTAAGGTGACCTATGTGATAACTAGCTACTTCTAAAATATATGATTATTATTTGAAACCTATAAACCTAGTAAACTAGTTGGTGGACTTTACTTGATTAAAATGTGTAAACTAGTCCTTAAGGTTGTGACATGCTTAGTGATGATGGATCTAGTATTACGTGATGGTTAGTTAAATTAATGATGGATCTAGTATTGCGTGATGGTTAGTTAAATTATCTCCTAACATGTGAAGTTGAGATGACTTAGTTGATAACTCATGTCATGATGATGCTGGTTAAAGAATGACCTTATGATAGTTAAATAAACTATACTATGGATGGCTTGTAGTTTTTCCCCAATTTGATGACTAGTGATTTTAAGAGTTGTAATCTTTTGACTTTTGTAAAAATAAGGTTAATTAATATGGACTTTACGGTATTTATCAATAAATTATAGAATTAATGATTACATGCTTATGCTATGACAATGTTGCTTTCTTTATATTGAATTACAGTATGGGTATTTGGAAGTGAATTTTGGTAATGAGCCATGGCGGGGTTGTGCTACCCGTGGTTTTGGTAAATTAATGGAGTAGTTGTGCTTTATTATATTATTGGTTGAATCCTTTGGTGTACTCTCCCGTGGTATGGGACTCCGTGATGAGTTCTTGTTTGATATTCTTTTGTGTACTCTCAGGTGGTATGGGACGCCGTGATGAGTTCTTTGTTGTGCTCTCTTTCGTGTACTTCCCGACAGTATAGGACATCATGGTAAGTTCTTGTGTTTATGTTCTAAAGATGGTTGATGATGATTATGGCAAGTAGATGTTTTGCTATTGTGTATATGGCTGTACGCTTTCGAAATGATTCCCAGTTGTTATGGTGATTACGGAGTACATTGAAATAGTATGTCATGTTTTTTCTTTAGTAGTATAGATGTTGTTACAGTGGTATCAAAGCAGATTCAAGTCCGATCCTACCCCTTAACTTTAAGATCATTGTCTTACTTTACATCGTCTTTACATTATATTTGAGCTCAGTCGGCCGATGATGCTTACTGAGTACCTATTTTTTGGTACTCACACTACACTTCTGTACCTTTTTGGTGCAGCCCCGAGTTTGAGTTGCCACCGTTGAGTCGAGATCATGCCGTATTGATCATCAGGAGAAAGGGTGAGCTCTTGGATTTTGATTTGCCCTCTTTCCCTTCTATCTTTACTTGTCTTTTGTATTCAAGAAAATTGTATAAGACTATTTATGTTGCCAGACTTCTAATTGTAATTTATGTTGTCAGATTTAGAGTTGCTTTTGTACTTATACTACAGGTCATGGGATTGGTATTCGAATGTTAGTTGTTTCATTTGTGGAATGTTATTGTTATATTGTGTTGCTAATAGGGTCCATGTTGGACGTTTCTACCAAGGTAACCCATTGCATTAGCTCCAGGTTACGGTGTTGGCTTACCTACCGGTGGGTTGTAGTAGGTGCCATCATGACTCGGAAATCGGGTCGTGACAATTGGTGACTTGGAAAGTAATTAAAAATACGCTTCTTAATTACTTTGAGTTAATTCCAACCTTTAAAAATTAGTGTGCAATATGTCATATACTTATTTACAGTTAAGTAGCGAGTTTAGTGGCAAATCTATTACAAAATAACGAAATCTATTACAAAATGAAGTATTCATGTTTTGAAACAAAGTACAAATTTATAATCAATTTGGAGTATCCCAACTCAATATTATAGAAAAAGTGCACCACATATATCCTCCAACGACCTCACCAAACCCAAGAAAATATTCCGCAAACTTAGCAATTTTTATAGTGCAGTTTCAGCACACCTTAACCACAAATCAGCTCCACGTTTCAGCACACTATACTTCATTAAAAACTGCAAATTTCATCATATGTTCAGAACATCTCATCTTAAATTGTCACATTTCAGCATAAATTGTGCACATTTTTGCATGTTAAACACTCTAAACTTCATATTGCAGCACTGTAAATTTCACTAAAAAATGTTTTGTATACAAATTTAAGGTAACAACAATTAGTGCAGGCAAATCCTCAAAGCCCTAATATTCTACTTCCCATTGTGATAGAAGGAGATTTCCTCATAAAAGATGTGTAAATATGGAATCTTGCTTACTAATTGGTACAAGAAAGATAAGGTATAAGCGAAATTACACCCAAAAATCAATCCACAAGTTCAAGAACCGAGAACCTTCTTGGTGACCACTCTCGGATTCAACAAATACACCAAGAAACAAGATAACAAAGGCATGTTTTCAAACCAAACCAGCCAACAAACCAAACTAAGTTAACAATACAAGATGATGAACAAGATAAAAACACTGATGTGAAACAACAACAACCGAACGACTTAGGATTACAAGACACAAACAGTTACAAGATTACAATAAACAAAAGGATAGATAGTTTGACAAGTGAGGGTATAGTCTTAAGAACCCAAGAACATGATATACTATTGGAACCTTAAAACTACACACCACAAACACCTAACTACTATGTTTACACAAGAGGGACTTTACCTCCTCTAAACACCAACATTTTCAAGCTTGAATACAATACAAGTGAAATCCACACTTGTGAATGCCCTAGTTACAAGATTCGGCCATAGGGGCCTTTCTCACAAGAGAGAAATGTTCTAAGTGTTTACAACTTTCAATATTCAACAAAAAATAACTACTAAAAACCCTAAAAGTTTCGAATTATAGCATGTTACAAAAGTAGGGTAAAATAACCAAAAAGGACCTTTAATGAGTGGCTTCAAGTAGGCGCCCTTGGAGTGCTATGTATGAACGGTTTTTGGTGTCTATTTCGGTTCTCCTTTGAACTTAATTTATACACACCAAGCCTCGGGTCCAACATACGCCCTCATAAGTGTATCTACGGGATCATACTTGTATCATCCTCCCCTTCTTGAAAAAGGATTCGACCTCGAATCCGTACCTTGCAAAATTAAGAGAAGACAAACAAGCACACATCCTCATGACATGAGGTTTAGGGTTAGCAAAGTAAACACATCAACATGCCATGACGAGGGGGAACAAATTTGAAGTATACGCACGGGTCCTTTGTATTAAACATGGAAAGACTAGTACAAATGTTACAAAGGAAGTGGCTTGGATAAACATCAAAACAAAATGAGCCTAAGTCGAGAATAATCTTTTTCCATCCTAAGTTGGCGCAGGGATCAAATTGTAGTTGTAACCAAGGGCTTAGGTCTTGGCCACTCCTACTTTCCCGTATGGTGCCATCCTCAAAATTAGGCATACCCTCTATATCACTATGAAAAATATCATAAGCACAAAGAGGGTAGATAAAGGTGTCACAAAATTCAACTCCAACTAGGGTGTCCTTATGTAAGTACTTACTAAATTCAAGTTCATCGTCATTAGTATGCTCAACATAGAAAACACATAGAGAAGGAGTAGATAGCATTTCTAGGCATGCAATGCTTTTTCTTTCAAGACAGTAGTCCCTACATAGACATAAACTATCATGGGCAGCAAAGGGACCACACTCAAGAAATAAAGAACAAAGGCCAAGACTACTCCTACCATACTCTAAGATGGCACCGGGGTCAAATGGAAGAAGTAGCCATGGGCATGGGTCTCAATCATACTCCATTACAAAAGGGTAACCCGCGCTTAGCTTCACACCATCACGGGCAGCCAAGGGGTTACGACCAAAACTATTTTCACAAGTACAATCACAATTAGGGTTTACTATACCTTCAAGTAAATCAAGGTCATCTTCACCCGATTGATCATTTTGCACGACCTTACTAGTTGTTGGTAACCTGTATACCAACGTAGACTCACCTTGGTTTTCACAAGGGTCCACGAGTGTGTGAGCACTCTTGTCAATTGGTAATAGAACCTTGTTCAAGTTATAAGGGATAGCACTAGATGGACATAAATCTTTCTTACAAGAAAAATCAATTTCGTCATCTAAAGGATCAACTAGTGCTTGCGAACTTACAACAAGAGTTTAGTCCTCATGTGACCTAACATCACCAAAAGTATTACCAGAGGGAGACTCAAACACCTCTACTCTAGATAAATCTGCAACAACATTCAATTGGCCACTACTAGCCATAACAAAACATTCTAAGTTTATAAGAGTATAGGGGATAGCATTTTTACCTCGTAGCTCACATGAGATATGGACTTCCTCTTGACATGTGTCCGGGAAGCCCACTTTCTCCCTTTGACCTACCATATAATCCAACATGACATTGGTGGCATTATTGTCCATGGGTTGAGAGGTTGAAGCAGTGGGTTCCCTTGTAATTGTACCTAAAAAAAAGAAAAGAACACGCCTACAAAAAAACACAAGTTAGTTCGAAACACCCTCACCACACTCTCACACACTTGATCGTCTCACACTTGGTTTCACAAGTGTTGCAAGCCGGCTTGTAGTTCATGATGAGTCGAGGGGTGTGTCTACTCCTTTGTCGGAATGGATTCTTTTTTTGACGACTCAAGGAAGTAATGTTCAAACTTGTACCAAGAAGTACTACGATTTTAAAGATGACAAAAGCACAAAAGAAACGTAGACACGAACAAGGAATGCAAAGGACTAATTGACAATCTAGTAGGAGTTTACTAGTTTGTTAATCAGTTCTAGGATCAACTAATGAAACCAAAAATCAATAATTAGAAACTAAAAAAATCTAAATTTTAGCTTAATATTGATGGTGAACAGTAATTAGGGTGACGTGGTAGCATACAATTGGTCTCGGTCCCTTACAATCTTTAGTCACAAATTTGAAATTTTAATCTTCATACAATTTGGATTGGAAGACAATTGGTAATGGAGAGAAAAATACAAGTCTTGACCCTTTTTCAAATTCAATCTCAAAATGGTGAGACTTGACTTGTACTAGTTCTACAAAAAAAGACCCTTGATTTAAGGAAAAGTAGTTGAAAAAAGTGGATGTAAGTCTAGGAAGTGATGGGTTCAAGTCTTTCACCAACAAGATTTAAAACTCTGTCTTACACCTTTTTGGATCTAATTTACACTTTTTAGTGGTCAAGATATGAGATGAGGTGAAGAAAAAGATGAACACAACAAAAAATTTTCAATAACATATCAACAACATCCTTCACACCCACATTAACTTCCACAACAAGCCCACAACACACGGCCACTTTCAAGTTCACCGAAACAATGTCATCTTTTAAGCTCAAACTTTAAGATCTTGACACTTGTAGTGTTGGTGAGAAAGGAACCAACACTTGAAACACTCTAAACAAACAAAATGATTATTAAATCTAGACACACAAATAAGTTTTTCGGCCAAGACAACAACAAGATCCAGATTCGGCCAAGAACACAAAAACACTTTTTTTTTTATTTTCCAACAAGCAAGCCCAAGATTGATCTTGTAGGAAAAAGATCAAGCCATGCTTTGATACCAAATGATACAAGAAAGACAAGGTATACACGAAATTAATCACCAAAATCAGTCCACAAGTTCAAGAACCGAGGACTCTCTTGGTGACCACTCTCGGATTAAACAAATACACCAAGAAACGAGATAACAAAGGCGTGTTTTCACACCAAACCAGCGAACAAACCAAACTAAATTAACAATACAAGACGATGAACAAGTTAACAGCAATGATGTGAAACAAGAACAACCAAATGACATAGGATTACAAGACACAAACAGTTACTAGATTACAATAAGCAAAAGGATAGATAGTTAGAAAAGTGAGCGTATAATCTTAAGAACCTAAGAACATGAAATACTCTTGGAGCCTTAACACTACACACCACAAATACCTAACTCCTACGTTGACACAAGAGAGACTTTACCTCCCCTAAACACAAACATTTCCAAGCTTGAATGTAACACAAGTGAAATCCACACTTGTGAATGCCCTAGTTACAAGATTCGGCCGTAGGGGCCTTTGTCACAAGAGAGAAATATTCTAAGTGTTTACAACTTTCATTATTAAACAAAAACTAACTACAAAAAACCGTAAAAGGTTCTATTTATAGCATATTACAAAAGTAGGGTGAAAAGACCAAAAAGGCCCTTTAATGAATGGCTTCAAGTAGGCGCCCTTGGAGTGCTATGTATGGATGGTTTTTGGTGTCCATTTAGGTACTCCTTTGCACTTCATTAACACACATCAAGCCTCGGGTCCAAAATACACCCTCATAAGTCCATCTATGTGATCGTACTTGTATCACTAATGTGTAACTAAGAAATCTCGCTTGTTGCTTTGGTAAAGATGCATAGTATTATTTTGTCATAAGATATTTATATATAAGATTTTATGCCACGGAAATTATGATCTAATTCAAAATTCATCTATTCATGAATGAAGTTATGATTATCAATTATCAAGTGCAAGAAAATAGTGTAAGAATGGATGAAAAAAGGGACAAAAACATACCAGAAGTGACGAATGCCAATATAAATGCCCCTATTAGGCATCCTCTCTTCATCTCTATACAAAAACCATGACAAAGTGATATAATTAAGCAATTGTAATTATACTGTAGTTTAATTAAAAAATAAAATATTTTATAACAAATTGGTTTTAATTAAATTCCAATTACACTATAGTTTGTTGTATGTACTCACTGAAGTTTATAAATTGAATAGGGAAAGTGCATACATGTCACGATCCGAACCGGGGCCCTGGCCGTGACGAGGATTCCGAACTATGAAGGCTCAAAACACCCCTATCTATCTGGTAATCATGCACATAATTCATATGATAATAAGATATGCGGAAGATACACAATATTATGGAAAACATGGTCATAAATCAAATGAAGTCAACAAAGGGGAAATAATGTCCCACAACATCTATCGACATATGAACAACCATCTACGAAATCTCTAATACATGACTGAAATAAATTACTGTCTAAAACTGGGACAAGGCCCCGAGTAGAACCAAAACTACTAAATGATAAATGAACTGACAGACATCAGGCCTTTCAAAATATAGAAGGCTCACCACTTGATTCTGCAAATCTGTCGGAAGAGATCTACTGGTTATCCGGACCCCTAAATTGTGCCTCCAAACCTGGGAGGGAAGTGGGTCAATACAAAAGTAATGGTACACAGAGAAATAAAAAACAAAATATAATATTTTTTTCCAAATATAGGTGACACCCATTATAAAGCAGTTTCATATCAAATCATTTGAAAACATATGAGCGTAATGTAATAGTTTCAACAACAATGTAATGAACTGAGCTAGGTGGAATACCTAACATATAATATTTACACCAACTATCAAATCTCAGTTGCTGCTGAAATTAGAGTATAAGTGAGGGGAAGACACACAAGATCACACAGCAAGGTGTCTCGACCCAATAAAGTATAGTAGTGCCCAAGATCACTTAGCCTGGGCTCCTAACCATAGTCCCAATTTGGGAATGACATAAAGTCAAGTACACAAGATCACTTAGCCTGGTACCAAATCCCCATGTCGTCAAACACGATTTCTAGTGATGAGCCCTTACACTCAAACACCTTCTTCGGGCATCCACCTATCTCATGTAAAATCAATGCATTAAACTCCATTTAATTCAATCACATATCTTATTCTGTAGGGTATTGTCATACCCGACTTGCAAGCCATCAATATCACATCATTCTTTCATGCAACCATTATATTCATCATATATCAACATAACAAACCTCTTATATCAAGTCAAAAATTATAACAATTTTCAAAATATTTCATATCATGCTTGTCAAGATGATTTCAAACAATTCACATCATATTGGGATTTAATACAAAATCATATAAAGAGAGGGATTTTTATAGAATTCACGCTCTCAAGTTAACATCTTTTCAGAATACATGCATATACGTATATCATATATCAAATCACTTCGGGAATGGGCCTAAAGACTAAATCAATATCATAAAATGTTTAAAACATAATCATATTTGTAATTTCGAAACCCTCATTTTGAAAACATGAATTTTTAAGCCCATGAGATTTTTTGAGATAACCCCATGTACCTCTATATGCGAAGATGATAGGTGCTTCTTGAAGCCTATGTTCTGGAAATTCCAAATATGTAATTAGTTTTAAAAACCCACGGCTGAATCTTGAGTTTCTTGGGTTTTTATTTTGAAACCCTAAGGAGAGTTCTTGAGCAATTTTGATGAATGAAGGTGTATTTTAGGGTATGTGGGAACTGAATTTCGTGTTTATGGCTAAATAAGGGTGGGAAAAGGACCATTTTACCCCAAAAATGGAGTATTTAAGTCACTTGAGTAATAATATGTGCAGCGCATACCTTATCGCATAATATAGGTTATGCGGTGCACTCTTTATCGCACCCATTAGGTTGTGCGTCGCACACCTTATGGCATAAGTTAGGGTGTGCGTCGCACACCTTATGCTGCACGACACACTCCACTTTGCAAAGCCATAACTTCTTGCTCGGGTGTTGGAATTTTGTGAAATTGATATCGTTAGAAATATAATTTGAATACCTTTCATTTGATATATAGTAAGAACTCTAATTCAATATATACAAAGAGTAATGGTCGATTAAAGTTGACCTAAGTGTCAACGCTCACTAAAATTTGAACAATAGAAAAACTTTCAACTTGTCCTTGAGCCTGGGGACCTCTATGATACAATTCATGCTCAAATAGGTTTCCACACTACATAATTTATTAACACACTAAACATGCATTGGATTTATGGCTTTTGGAACCTTTATGTGAAGAAAGTGATGATTTTTGTTCTCGTCCGAAATGCGGGGTGTTACATTATCTCCCCCTTGAGATCATTTGTCCTCGAATGATGGGTAGGAAATTGTTGAAGCTTAAAGATATGGAATAACTCAGACATGATGTGCCTTCTAAGAAAGGACATAACTGATCTGAAATATTTGAACTTCTATAATGAATCTGAATTCTGAGCTGACTTGACTTTTCTTGCTTCAAGAATCTGATTCGTGCTAAAAATTTAGGATTCCATTGAAATATTCATGATCCAATCATACATATTGAAATTAGGAAGTGATAACTTATGCAAGTACGAATCATAAGACATCAAGACTTAGATTGTAAAAAGGTATTACACTATCTGAGCTGAAATACTTGAAAAATTTTGAGATTATACGCTAAACTCTTATGCACCGAGTCATGAATAGATAGCTGAATCTGAAAAATGATGCTTGGAATGAACTGAACTCACAATTTATATGGATGGAATAGATTATCTCTTGGGAATGGCCATACGCATGAGACTTCGGATAGTTGGACTGGGTGAAAAGGTGGAAAAACCATAGTAACTTGTCTTCCCAACTGTTAAACTGAATTACAGACTGAATTTTACCAACACTTATACTCAACTGGAGTATCTCTTCAACACTCTCTCTAAAGAAGTTCTGGTAGTAATAGAAAACCACGAATCTTGGGTATGGATTACATAAGACATCCAACTGAGGGAAATCACAACATTTACACTACTCTGCAGACTGAAATATAGACATATAACTCATAAATTAGGATAGAATTTTCAGGCCTTAGTCAATGCGACTTCTTACTTTAAAGATTAGCACACTCCTCGAATACTCCCTTAACTGTACTATTACCCATAGATACCACATTCATTCGATCCAACTTATTTGTTCTCGTATTTGCATTTATAAATCTTTCTACTAATGTCTATAGTAACTTAAATCCTCTTCATCGTGATCAGGCCTAACTCCAACTCACAAAATACTACATGCCACTCAACGATACAAGTCTAATCCATAAGGTTCCTCCTTCTATATCTCTTAAAAGATCACACCCTAAGCCTATCATGCCTTACCACTTCAATGGCTAACTTTGAACTATTACTACGAAGTCACTAGCGCATATAGCGTTCCTTAACAAAAATTCCAACATTTCATTCAAGCCTATCTCTATAACCACATATGAACTTCAAAGTAAACACTCATAAAGACACACTTCACATATTCTACTAACCATTTATCGATATAGCTCCCACACTCTACCCCAAGAACATACACACACACACACCCCTTTCAGTTAACCATCACATGCATTAAAGACTTGGCCCTAACCTTACTTTGCACTTATGGCCTTATCTAAAATAGCATACTATGATCTTCCACCAACTAGAAACATTTACTCATCACCACTACCATCACATAAAGAGGAGTCACTAAATATTAGAACATAAGATCTTGAAGCATGGAAGGATGTTAAATGAAATTTGACACTTAACTAAGGCCTGGGTAATAGCAAATCAACATCCGGGATTTATCAAAGAAAAAAAAATCTGAATTGGGGCATACATGGGTATGAACTATATTCCACCTATCGTAAAGAGTATAGCATGAATTATGGGAATTGAGAACACTATAAAGCGTGAATACATGAGTCATGAGCTGCATGACCTCAATTTAGAGTTCATAACATATGGAATATGATTCCGACGGCTGAATGAACTGAAGTTCCTCATTTAGGAATCTGGAAGAGCACGTGATTTTCTATCATATACATGAACATGAACTATGATCATGGAATTGAAACGTGAGGTATGAGTAGGTATTAGGATAACTGAAAAATACTGAGACTGGAATAGGTTGAGCCTCACTCTTCCCTTCTGATGTTCTATGTCATA
>NC_061111.1:241398000-241417741 GCF_002878395.1 Capsicum annuum | reverse complement strand
TCCGGGATTTATCAAAGAAAAAAAAATCTGAATTGGGGCATACATGGGTATGAACTATATTCCACCTATCGTAAAGAGTATAGCATGAATTATGGGAATTGAGAACACTATAAAGCGTGAATACATGAGTCATGAGCTGCATGACCTCAATTTAGAGTTCATAACATATGGAATATGATTCCGACGGCTGAATGAACTGAAGTTCCTCATTTAGGAATCTGGAAGAGCACGTGATTTTCTATCATATACATGAACATGAACTATGATCATGGAATTGAAACGTGAGGTATGAGTAGGTATTAGGATAACTGAAAAATACTGAGACTGGAATAGGTTGAGCCTCACTCTTCCCTTCTGATGTTCTATGTCATATTGACATCACTACTAGAATCTGAAAGCCTGACTTGGTTATTCGCTCTATCATCTCCCCCTTAGCTTCAAGCCATCATATTAAGTTTGGGAGATCGCTTAATAGACTCTAAACGGAAGTACACTCACAGCACTCTGGGGTCTGGAAAACTACTATACACACATATCATGGCACTTAACCCGAATGACTACACCTGAAAGTGGAAAACCCACTGTTAATACTACCTTCTGAGATACACTTTATCATTCTATAGACCTAGTAGTCATCATATAATACTTGCACACTTATTAACTTTGGGTCTTCAAGGGTATCCCCATAGTCGGAGTGCACACACTCTAGTGCTTTAACTCTTATTTCTATTAGTTCAACCTTCAAAAACTCAAACTTAGAATATAGCACTCAACATGGATATCACAAGGCCTTCATGAATCATACTACTTCCAACATAGCCTACCAATATCGCGACTCCAAACTTACATCTCTCTACTATGAGAATCAAGATCATATAAAAAGTCTCAACACTATCAATCAAAACTCCTTAACTTGGCTATTTAGAACACCATATACCATATAACTAGTCTTTCTCCACCTAGAAACTCAACGGTACCACTCGTCACACAAAATGTGTAATAGTCTTAGAAAATATCGCAACCTTAGATCACCTTGGGCATACTTCTACATTATATATGCAACATCATACTTCACTACAAATAAAAAAACTTAAGCTCTTGCATATACCATTCAAGACTATTAGATTACTTCTATAAAACTAGTATCATTAACCAAGAAATCATCATATCCACCTTCATGGACATCAATTGTTCAAAACTTAATGTCTAGTACTAAACATGATTTTACAACCCAACCTTACGCATGATTCTCAATTGGATACCATGAAATAGACATCAAGAAACACTAGTACACTAGAACTTCCAAACAACAAATAATTGATCTTGACCTTACGGTCTTCCTTATCATAACTCATTAGCACGTACTATTTTAACACATCAAGCCTACTAATTTTTTCCCACAAAACATACATCATTAATCTCATGCCACTATTTTTACCACCACATTCTACATTAAATTCAAGATATAGTCCTTACCAATCATCTATCACTACTGGAAAATGCAACATAATATGCTAGTCCATAAAATTTGGGACATACTATACAAACGCCTCAAAAATCACTACATACCTTCTCACAAGTAGTACTAGTTTACAATTACCAACGAAAAGAAGGTCAAGGGGTAAAGTTACATAATAGACATGATCAACCTTAATCTTATATTATAACCCCATACAATCTTTTCTACTTATACGGATTTCTCACCTCATACTTACTTACCCAAACATATATTTAGACTACCTTCAAATTCCACAAACAACCATGAGTCTATACTTACAACTTTCTGGCTAATATAGCCATTTTCACACTTCAAGCAACCGACAAATCACCCTAACTAACAACTCCTTCTCTACCTTCTACTAAACTAACACACAAGGACGAATCACCTCTTTACCAACTCAATCTCATGCAAACAGATTCAGCTATATATATATTAAACCAACACAAGAACAACAAGTTGGGCAACAAGTTGCTAGTGAATCGAAATAGGCCTCACTTTACTAAAATATTTATTTACACAAAAGTCACCCCTGCTCTGAGTTCTAACTTTGTGACTTCACTTCACCAACTTCTTGGTCTAATTTCACTACCAATAGGTCATGACAACAACACTTTAACGCATACTACTATTCTGGTGGAAATACAGTTCCAACATTATACTACACATCATCCCCCCTTAAGCAAGACATTTGTAACATAAATTTGGAGGGGACTAAATGTAATTAATACCTCAAGTTGAAAAGCACGATTCCATCAGGATCAATGTTTACATCGGAATCAATACACATTGAAGCACTAACGGACTCTTCTCAAGTCCTTGTACAAATTTTAACTCTTATATGGTTCAATCAGAAAGGACCATACCATTTAGATTCTAAAATTCTGCACTCGAATCACCTCAATAATAAGATATATCTAAGGATATTAGAGTAAGGAAAGAATTTGGGATGACTTTTTCTTACTTTCGTATGGGTGACACCATAGTACGAATTAGAGTATGAAAGAGAAATATTCTGACTTTATCGCACGAACTAGAACATGAAGAAAGAAAGATATTCCTAAACGCCTAGTAGTCTCCTGCTTATAAGTGTGGCCCGCTACACACCCATAAATAAGACTCTACCTGACGCAATTTTGCAGACACCCTAGGACCATGAATCGTGCTTTGATACCAAGTTTGTCACGACCCAAATTGGCGCCCTGGCCGTGACGAGCATTCTGAACCATGAAGGCCTGAAACACCCCTATCTATTTGGTAATCATACACATAATTCATATGATAATAAGATATGCAGAAGATACACAATATTACGGAAAACATGGTCATAAATCAAATAAATCAACAAAGGGGAAATAATGTCCCACAACATCTATCGGCATCTGAACAACCATCCGCGAAATCTCTAATACATGACTGAAATAAATTACTGTCTTAAAACTAGGACAAGGCCCCTAATAGACCTAAAACTACTAAATGATAAATGAACTGACAGACATCAGGCCTTCCAAAATATAAAAGGCTCACTACTTGATTCTACAAATCTGTCGAAAGAGATCTATTGGTTATCTGGACCCCTAAACTGTGCGTCCAAACTTAGGAGGGAAGGGGGTCAATACAAAAGTACTGGTACGCAGAGAAATCAAAAACAAAATATAATATTTTTTTCAAATATAGGTGAGAGCCATTATAAAGCAATTTCATATCAAATCATTTGATAACACATGGGCATAATGTAATAGTTTTCAACAACAATGTAATGCAGCTGAGTTAGGTGAAATACCCTACATATAACATTTACACAACCTATTAAATCTCGATTGCCGCTGAGATTAGAGTATAAGTGAGGAAAGGACACACAAGATCACACAGCAGGGTGTCTCGACCTAATAAAGTATAGTAGTGCCCAAGATCACTTAGCCTGGGCTCCTAACCATAGTCCCAATTTGGGAATGACATAAAGTCAAGCACAAAAGATTACTTAGCCTGGTACCAAATCCCCATGTCGGCAAACATGGTTTTCAGCGATGAGCCTTACACTTAAATGCCTTCTTCGGGCATCCACCTATCTCATATAAAATTAATACATCAAACTCCATTTAATTCAATCACATATCTTATTCTGTAGGGTATCGTCATACCCAAATTGCAAGCCATCAATATCACATCATTCTTTCATGCAACTATTATATTCATCATATTTCAACATAACAACCCTCTCATTTTAAGTCAAAATCATAACCATTTTCAAAATATTTCATGTTATGCTTGGCAAGATGATTTCAAACAATTCACATCATATGAGGATTTAATACAAAATCATATTAAGAGAGGGATTTTCATATGATTCATGCTCTCAAGTTAACATATTTTCAGAATGCATGTATATACGTATATCATATATCCAATCACTTCGGGAATGGGCCTAAAGACCAAATCAATATCATAAAATGTTTAAAACATCATCATATTCATAATTTCAAAACCCCCATTTTGAAAACATGAATTTTTAAGCCCATGAGATTTTTTGAGATAACCCCACGTACCTCTATATGCAAAGATGATAGATGTTTCTTGAAGCCTACGTTCTGGGGATTCCAAATATGCAATTAGTTTCAAAAACCCACGGTTGAATCTTGAGTTTCTTGGGTTTTTATTTTGAAATCCTAAGGAGAGTTATTGAGCAATTTTGATGAGTGAAGGTGTATTTTAGGGTATTTGGGAACTGAATTTCGTGTTTATGACTAAATAAGGGTGGGAAAAGGACCATTTTGCCCTAAAAATGGAGTGTTTAAGTCACTTGAGTAAAAATATATGTGGCGCACACCTTATCGCATAATATAGGTTGTGCGGCACACTTTTTATCGCACACATTAGGTTGTGCGTCGCACACCTTATGGCATAAGTTAGGGTGTGTGTCGAACACCTTATGCTACACGACACACTCCACTTTATAAAGCCATAACTTCTTCCTCGGGTGTCGGATTTTTGAAAAATTTGGATTGTTGGAAAGATAATTCGAATACCTTTGATTTGATATATAGTAGGCACTCTAATTCAATATATACAAATATTAATGGAATACTAAAGTTGACTTAAGTTTCAACGCTCACTAAAATTCAAACGATAGGAAAACTTTCAACTTGTCCTTGAGCTTGGGGACCTCTATGATCTCAATTCATGCTCAAATAGGTTTCCACACTACATAATTTATTAACACACTAAACTTGCATTAGATTTATGGCTTTTGGAACCTTTACATGAAGGAAGTGACGATTTTCATTCTCATCCAAAATACGGGGTATTACAACATATATCCCATTTTGGTACTACTGTTTAAAGTTATGTCCTAAGTTTATAGTAATTTTTTTTACACGTTGACCAACTTTCGTACAATTTAAACATGCGGTATGTGAAGTTCAATCATTTTTGCATCATTATCCTCCGTATATGTGGGACGTAGGTTCCATTATTTGGCCCGACTTCAGTCATTTTGCCTGAATTTCATACGTATATCACTAAAGTTTAATCATGTTTGCGTAAAACTCAGCCACGTGAAACTTCAGACATTTTGTTTCAAAATTGGTTCAAAATATGCCCTTATTAACTAACGGTGGAAGCTTTCCTATACGTGGCAGTTTTGTAGGAGAGAAATACTCAAATACACATCTTCTGTTTTTATGGAAACTAGTTCTAGTTAACACGACTCAACTCGAGACCTGGACAAGACTGACACCTACACGCCTTTATAACACATGTATATGGGTACAAAGTAAGAACAAAAGACAATGACTCAACATCAAAAAAGTCTAAATTACATATCTCTTAGGTCCCTTGTTGAAAATAAGCAGTAATTTGAAGGAAAAAACTTTTGTGTTAGAGAGGAAACTTTTTGATTACAAAAAGTATTTTCTTGTTAAGGTGTGTAAACTTGGTAAGTCACTTTATGGACTAAAACAAGTACCCAAATGATGGCATGCGAATTTTGATCAAACCATATTGGCAAATGGGTTCAAGATAAACCAATGTGATAAATGTGTTTACATTAAAGACACTCCAAATCACCAAGTTATTGATTGTTTGTATGTGGATGATATGTTGATCATCAGTAGAGATATTTTTGACATGAATGATATGAAATGAATGTTCGAGAGCAAGTTTGATATGAAAGATCTTGGAGTTGCAGATTTGATCTTAGAAATAAGAATTCATAAAACTCCACAGGGATTGACATTGTCATAGTCTCACTATATCAAAAAGGTACTTGATAAATTCAAGTATTTGGAATTTGGTATTGCCAATACTTCATTGGATGTGAGCTTCACACTTCAAAAGAATGAAGGCAAAAGTGACTCATAATTGGAGTACGCAAGAGTGCTTGGATGTTTAATATATATAATGAATAGTACACGACCAGACATAGCATGTGCTATTAGTAAGTTGAGTTGGTACACGAATAATACCAATAAAACTCATTGGATGGCAATGAAAAGAGTTTTGGGGTATCTTAAATACACTTAAGACTATACTTTTCATTATAATAAATATCCCGCGGTACTTAAAGGATATAGTGATGTGAATTGGATCAGCGGATCTAATGAAGTAAAATCCATGAGTGGATATGTATTTACTATCGGTGAAGGAGCGGTCTCTTGGAAATCATCCAAACAGACATGTATTACTTACTCCTTAATGAAATTTAAGTTTATTGCATTGGATAAAACCGATGAAAAATAAGAATAACTCTAAAATTTCTTAGAAGATATTTCTTATTGGCCCAAACCAGTGGCACCAGTATGTATACACTGCGATAGCCAAGAGAAAATAGGTAGGGCAGGGAGCATGATGTACAATGATAAATCTCTTCATATAAGACGGAGACATAATACCTTTAGAGAACTTCTCTCTAGTAGAATTATCACTGTTGACTATGTGAACTCAAAGGATAATATGTCTTATCCACTTATAAAAGGCCTATATAGAGAAAGAGCTGAAAGGACGTCCAAGGGAATGAGTTTAAGGCATAGGACAAGTCAGCATAATGGTAACTCTACCTAGCAGACTGGAGATCCCAACAGCTAGGTTCAAGGATATCAAACAAAGTTGTGTCTGATAGGTTCAACATTGTTAAATACCCAAACCATTCTCTTGATGTAGACAATGTTTAGTAAATAAGGATAAGACTTATGGAGTGAAGTCTTTTAATGATTATCTAAATTTAGCAGATTTGATCATATAGTTTATTCTATAGGATTGAACGTTTAGAAATCACCTATGTGAGGGCAAAGTGGAATTCGCTTCGAGGAGAATGTTAGTAAAGGACTATTATGTAAGCTCTCACGAGACTGAGACTTTTTTATAGATGAAACAAAAAAACCATGAGAACTATAAACGGTAAAAACTAATTGCATAACATGCATTGTCTAGGTGTAGATAAAAGCTCGACGGTTCAAATATATCAAATCTACCAATTGACCGAGTTCATGTGATGCATGTTCAGTATGGAAAGTTCAAAGGGAAACCCACTTATCCAGATGTAATAAGTTTTTGCTTGATAATCATACACTTCTCTGTAAAGTTTTATGAAAAAGTACCAATTCCCCATTCATGTGGGGGATTTTTGGGTTCAAGATTAAAAGTGTGAATGGAAAATCGAGGGACACAACCCTTCATGTAAAAGACACACTATTTCAGAAAAAGGTATGACTATTTTGAATGGACAGACATGACTGTTTCAAAGGACACACCTTTTCGATGAACCATTGTTGCCTTTTGAAAGGGGCACTTCATGGCTATATAAACCTGCATTTTTTCCACAGGTTTAGTATGAAAATTTCTACGTAGAAAAAACATTTATCTTGCTTCTAAAAACTTCATGTGATCATCTCCCATTGACTGAGTTCGAAAAAAACACAAAAGTTTGAGTTACCACTACATTCTGGTTGTGAAGCCATTTTATCCTGGGAGAAAAATTCCGTAAGCTCGGTTACTTGAGGGGAATTATTTCCTCAAGGTCACTCCTTGAATTCATAGGACTTGGCTTTTTTTGTTTCATCTACTTTTCTTTAAAATACTGAATAAACACACTTCTTTGAAAAGTCATTTTGATCTTGTGTTGAAGGTGTTGGAAAACTTCATAATTTTTGTTGATTTATTATTGAACTTATATAGAAGTTATTTTGCCAAAATACAAATTTTGTGTACCCGAAACAACATATCCTCAATACTGCCATTATGGATAGGATTAACACCGACATTAGGGTCAAGGAAGCTCTGTCAACTAAGGCCGAAGCTGCTCAGGTTTTGGATATGCTAAAGAATCTGCTAGACAACTAAGATCCTTAACTTGCTTCCAAATTCTTGCCAACACTTTCTTTTAATACATCAGGTAACGATACAGGGAAAAACATGATACATGAAACAAATGCTCCTCTCAATCTTCAATTGTAGATGATTGTGACATCCTTGATGATTAGCTCAAGTAGTTGCAATTCTACAAGGTTTTTCTTTTTCTTTTTCTTTTTGAGTTTTGTGGCTTTTTGTTTCTTGCAACTTCACTCTATTTTTGAATGCTCGTGTATTAGGGGGATTTCTTTGGTGAATAGATCAATTGAAATTAATCATTCAACTGTATCTAGGTTCTGGGAGTTCCATACTTGGCTGCTGGCTTCTTGTTGTTTTCTATTTTAGATATTGTTAGAGTTGTGACCCGAATTTATTTGATCCAGCCCAAAAAGTTTTGTAGTGGACCCATGTTTGTGATTTTTAATGGGGTCTGTGGTAGTAGCGTAGGGATCATATGGACCTTTATTTTTTTAGCCTAAGACTTATTTGTATGCACATATTATATAAGTGAGTGGGTTATTTTGGGCATCCAAAAAATACTTATTCCCCATATTGTACTCCTTTCCTTTTATTATAGTGAAACATCCCCTGCCTCTACCCGTGTTTTCTCCCGCAAGAGTTTCCATGTAAATATGTATGTTCTTGTTTTCAATCTGCTTGTGGTTTGCTTTATTTTGTTCGATTCTAACAAAATGGTATCAAAGCCTGTTCGATTATTTTCTCAGGGATGGCAATCATAAAGTATGATATTTCGCTGTTGGATTGCAACACTAGATTTTTATTATGGCAGGTTAATATATGGGTTGTGCTTGCGCAGATGGATTTGGATGATGCTTTATTAGGGTTTGAGATGATGACCTCATCATGGAAGGACAAGGACAAATAACGTAAGGATCGGAAGGCTCTATCTCAGATCCACCTTCATTTATCCAATCAGATTCTACTAGATGTTTTGAAGGAGACCACAACTGCTGCATTATGGTTGAAACTAGAATCGCTGTGTATGATGAAGATCCTAACAAGTAAGTTGTATCTCAAGCAATGACTTTATTCCCATCGTATGTCTGAGGGTGCATCCTTGGAGGATCACCTTTCTATATTTAAAAAAATCATCTCTGATTTAGAGACTCTGGAGGTTAAGTACGATGAGAAAGATTTAAGATTGATTTTGTTCTATTCACGGCCTGCATCATACACGATCTTTAGGAATACAATTTTATATAGTCATGATACCCTAATGATTGATAAAGTCTATGATGCGTTGTTCTCTAAGGAGAAGATGAAATATCTCATGAATGGGTCAAAGACTCAAGAAGAAGGTCTTATTATTCGAGGAGGAAGGAATCGTGAGAGGAATTCTGGGGGTGATGACAGGAATAGGTCAAAATCTAGAAACAAAAATAAAATCTGTAATTACCGCAAGAAGAAGAGTCATATCAAATGTGAGTGTTGGAAGCTACAAAATAGAGAGAAAAGAGAATCTCCAAAACTGAAGAAAAACCAACTAGAAAAGTCCGATGAAGCCAGTTTTGTGGAAGATAGCGGTAGTAATGGAGAACTCTTTATAGTTTTTGATGGTAACTTCAAAACTTGTGAGGATTGGATTCTTGCTGCAGTATGTACATTTTATATGTGTCATAATCGGGATTGGTTTACAATATATAAAATAGTGTCTAAAGGTACTATGTTGATGGGAAATAACATACCTTGTAAGATAGCTGGTATTGGAACAATCAAGATTAAGATATTTGATGGCGTTGTGAGGACACTTGGTGATGTGCGGTATGTCTCAGACCTGAAAAGAAATCTTATTTCCTTGAGTACCCTTAATTCAAACGGTTATAGGTACACTGGTGAAGGTAGAGTTCTGAAGGTTACTAAAGTGCTCTTGTTGTGATGAAAGGACAGAGAAAGTTTGCTAATTTGTATGTCCTGCAAGGCTTTATTATTACAGGTGATGCAACTATTTTTACCTCTTCTCTATCAGAAAGTGACGTTGCTAAACTTTGGAATATACATCTGGGGTATATGACTGAAAACGGGATACCTGAACTAAGCAGGAGAGGACTTGTTGATAGGTAGAGTATTACCAAATTGGATTTCTATGAGCATTGCATTTTTGGGAAGCAGAAGAGAGTCAGATTCACTAAAGGCATCCACTTAACTAAAGGCACACTTGATTACCTTTATTCTGATCTCTGGGGTCCTTCTAGAGTACCTTCTAGAGGAGGTGCAAGTGATTTGTTGACTATTATTGATGACTATTTCAGAAAAGTTTGGGTGTTCTTCCTGAAGCAAAAGAATGATGTGTTGCCTACTTTTAAGAACTGGAAGATTATGATTAAAAAGAAAATAGGGAAGCAGGTAAAAGGCCTTCCGACTAATAATGGTTTAGAGTTTTGTTCTAATAAATTTAATGCTCTATGAAAGTCAGAAAGAATTGTGAGGCACTTGACGATTCGTCATACTCCAAAGCAAAATGGTGTGGCTGAATGAATGAATATGACTATAATGGAGAAGGTGTGTTGTATGCTCTCTAATACTGGTTTCCCCAAGTCTTTTTAGGTTGAAGCTACTTCGACAACTTGTCTTCTTATTAATCGCTCTCCCTCAGTCGCGATCAATAAAAAGACTTCACAAGAGGTATGGTCTGGTACTCCTTCTAGTTATTTTGATTTAAGGACATTTGGATGTCCTACGTATGCTCATATTGATAATGGAAAGTTGGAACCTAGAAATTTTAAGTGATTATTTATGGGTTATAAGCCTGGTGTTAAAGGTTATAAGCTTTGGTGTCCAGAAAGAAGAAAGGATATAATTAGCAGGGATGTTGTGTTTGATGAAACTGCTATGCTTCGGGCTTCCTCTGAATCTAGTGCTTTGCTCCCAGATGAGCTTAGAGACATGAATCAACAAAAGTCATTTACCCATGTTGAATTGCAGATTAGAGCAGAGTCTACACCAGTGCCTATTTCTCAGTCTATCCCGGAGATGCAGAGTGGTACTATTTCTTCTTCACCACCAATGATGCCAAAATATTCTATTGCTAAAGATAGGCCTAGAAGATATATTAAACCTCCTCAAAAGTATACTGAAGCTAATTTGGTTGCTTATGCATTGAATGTAGCAGAATGTATTGATTTTGGTGAAGAACCTTCTTCTTACTCAGAGACAGGTAGTTGTGATGATTTTAGATGATGAATGATTGCTATGCAGGAGGAGATGAAATCACTTCATAAGAATGGCACATGGTATTTGGTGAGATTTCCTAAAGATAATAAAGTTGTCCATTGCAAGTGGGTATTCTAAAAGAAAGAAGGAACATTGGGAGTTGAAGATGCTAGGTCCAAAACAAAACTAGTTGCTAAAGGTTACAGTTAGGTTCCATATGTTGACTTCACATATGTGTTTTCTCCAGTTGTAAAGTATAGTTCAATTCGATCCTTGCTTGGTATTGTGGCCATGCATGATCTTGAGCTTGAGCAGTTGGATGTCAAAACTGCATTCTTAATTAGAGAACTTAAAGAGGACATCTATATGCAGCAACCAGAGGGCTTTGCAGTCTTAAGAAAGAAGGACTACGTATGCTTGCTAAAAAGTCTCTTATGGCTTAAAGCAGTCGCCCAGGTAGTGGTATAAGAGGTTTGAATCTTTTATGACCTCTCATATGTTTCAGAGAAGCACCTATGATAGTTGTGTCTACTTCAAGGAGGTAAGTGATGGTTCATTCATGAATCTTCTCTTGTATGTTGGTGATATATTGATTACAGCAAAGGATATGAGAGAGATAATAAAAGTCAAAGCCCATCTCAGTAAGGAGTTTGATATAAAGGATCTAGGATCAGCAAAGAAGATTCTTGGCATAGAGATTCTGAGAGATAGAAAGAATTGTAAGTCATACTTGAGTTAGAAAAGATATATTGAAAAAGTGCTTCACAGGTTCAATATACAAAAATGTCAAGCCCGTTAGTACTCCATATGAATCTCACTTCAAACTTTCAACCACTTTATCTTCAAATACAGATGATGAGCATGACTTATATGTCTCGAGTTCCATACTCTAGTGTCGTTGGGTCTCTTATGTATGCGACGGTGTGTTCCCGACCAGATTTATCTTATGCTGTTAGTGCAGTTAGCAAATACATGGTGAATCCTGGCAAAGAACATTGGAAAGTAGTTCAGTGGATTTTCAAATACTTGCATGGATCTGCTGATATTTGTTTGCAGTTTGGGGAAATAGAGATGGAGTAATCAGGTATGTTGATTCTGATTTTGTAGGAGATCATGATAAAAGAAGGTCCCTTATAGACTATGTTTTCACCATTGGTGGTTGTGCTATTAGTTGAAAAGCTACCTTATAGACTACAATTGCCTTTTCAACTCCTGAGGCAGAGTATATGGCTATTACAGAGGCTTTCAAGGAAGCAATTTGGTTGAAGGGTCTGTTCGGTGAACTTAGCAAAGACTTATGGATTACTTTGGTTTTTTGTGACAGTCAGAGTGCTATCTTCCTTATGAAAGATCAGATGTTTCACAAGAGGACAAAGCTCATCGATGTTTGGTATCATTTTATGCGTAAAATTATTGCTTGTGGTGATATTGTGGTGAGCAAGATTAGTACTCATGATAATCCTGCTGATATAATGGCCAAGACACTACTAAGTGCCAAGTTTGAGCATTTCTTGGACTTGGTTAGTGTTAGCTATTACGATGTGCCCTTAGGAGCTTTTGTGGAAGAGGTGGAGAGTTTGTCTTGAAATGGATTTGAGTTCTGAATTAGAATTCGTGTCAAGGTGGAGATTGTTAGAGTTGTGACCCGAATTTTGTTGATCCGGCCCAGAAAGTTTTACGGTACGACCCATGTTGGTGATTTTCAATAGGGTTTGTGGTCGTAGCATAGGGATCGAGCTGACAGGCCAGATATGGACCTTTATGTTTTTGGGCCTAGGACTTATTTGTACGCACATATTATATAAGTGCATTTAGTGGGTTGTTTTGGACATTCAGAAAATACTCATTCTCCACATTGTACTTCTCCTTTCATTATAGTGAAACATCCTCTGTCTCTGCCCGTGGTTTTTTCCGCAAGGATTTCCACATAAATCCGTGTGTTCTTGTTTTCTCTCTGCTTGTGGTTTGCTTTATTCTGACCGATTCTAACAGATATAAGTTTAGGTTTAAAAGTATTACAACTGAGCAGATATATACTGGCCATTTACTTTTTTATTTAGTACCAATTTGGCCCAATCTTTTATTTAATTTTGAACTATTTTTTTGCTCATTTTTAATTTTTTTCTTCTCTTAGACACCCTATTTTTTCTCATTTTAAATTAAACTAGTATAGTACCCCATGATGCGCGGAATTTTTATTATGTTAACTAAATAGAGTAAAGCATATATTACCCCTGAACTATAACCAAATTCACTACGACACACTCCAACTTCACGGGTTTTTACCACCCCATGAACTAAATTTTAGCGTATGTTTGTCAACCTTTTTAGTTGACGTGACATCTTTTGTCAACCTTTTAGCTGACTTAGCATCTTTGTCGTTGGTTCCATTCTATGTAATAAAGGTGTCATGTCAGCACAAAAGGGTGACAAAAATACGATTAATTTGAGTTCAAGGGGGTAATAGGATCCCTGTGAAGTTGGAGTGTGTCGTAGAAATTTGGCCATAGTTCGAGGGTACTAAATACTTATCTAAATAAATTATAATTAGTTGCATGATTTGTCCTTCAAATTGGTTGATGTTTAATTTTTTTTATTTTTGCCTTTCAAATGAGTTGACCAGGGCATAATTTGTTGGATATGATGTGAAAATATAAACTTATGCCCCAAGAAAAATATGTTTATGCCAAATCGCAAGTATGGTCATGCCTTACATATAGACGTAGAATTTATTGCTACCTCCGAGTTTGATAATCTAGTCTTCTAGGCTTTTTTAGCCTTTAGAATCTGTTTTTTCTCTGATCTTTAATGCAATGATATAATGCCCATACAATCTCTTTCTCATATGCACCTTCAAAGTCATGACATAAATAGTAAATTGTCAATTTTGTTACAATCAGTAACTACGATTGATTAGGGAGAGAGTGTTATACTAACTACCAGTATTGGTATGTTAATAGTATACTGGCAAAACCATTGAATGTGTCCTTTTGCTTTCTACATTAGTAGTTGACTTGCATCTTGTTTGTTAACCACTTATACGTAAGGTTAAAGGGCAAAGAGAAGTGCTTTTGCCACATATTTTAGAGGGTGGGTGGTAACCCCACAACATGCATTTTTTCTATATTTAACATTTGTTGTTGCATCTGTTGAAGGTGATTGCACTGTCGTAATGACATGCAACATTCTTTGATCTAGTAAAATCTACAAAATTAAAGATGAGTACAAAATAATTTGATTAAAAAATTATATTACATTAGTGCCCTTTTTGATCAGTTACTTATAAAGATTCAAAAAGATCTGTCATTTCATAAATATTCACAATGATTACCATTTACTTGAGATTTTTTACAGGATTTTTTTAAAAATCTAAAAATCTAACATGTTCACAATCATTCTATTTTTGGGCTCTTTTCTATTGCCATTGGATGTAACTTAATGGTAAGTCCACATTGATTTTTCATAGATGAGACTTAGTTTTAAATGGTGTATCATTGGTGATTTGTAAAGTAATTCACAAATATGCTTCTTAATTACTCTGAGATAATCCGAACCTTTACAAATTAGTGTGCTATATGTCATATACTTATTTACCATTAAGTAGCGAGCTTAGTATCTATTACAAAATGAAGTATTCATGTTTTGAAAGAAAGTAAAAATTTATAATCAATTTAGAGTATCTCAATTCAATATTATAGCAAAAATGCACCACCTATATCCTCCAACGACCTCACCAAACCTAAGAGAATATTCAGAAAACTTAGCACTTTTTATAGTGCAGTTTCAGCACACCTTAACCACAAATCCGCTCCACCTTTCAGCACACTATACTTCATTAAAAAACTGCAAATTTCAGCATATGTTCAGAACATCTCGATCCTAAATTGTCACATTTCAACATAAATTGTGCACATTTTTTGCATGTTAAACACTCTAAACTTCATATTGCAGAACTATAAATTTCACAAAAAAAAGTTGTCTACAAATTTAAGGTAACAACAATTAGTGCAGGCAAATCCTAAGGCCCTAATATTCTACTTCCCATTGTGATAGAAGGAGGTTTCCACATAAAAGATGTGTAAATATGGAATTTTGCTTACTAATGTGTAACTAAGAAATCTCGCTTATTGCTTTGGTAAAGATGCATAATATTTTGTCATCAAATATTGATATATAAGATTTTATGCCACAGAAATTATGAGCTAATGCCAACTTCATCAATTCATGAATGAAGTTGTGATTAATAATTATCATGTGCAAGAAAATAGTGTAAGAATGAATGAAAAAAGGGACAAAAACATACCCGAAGTGACGAATGAAAATATAAATGCCCCTAGTAGGCATCCTCTCTTCATCTCTATGAAAAAAACCATGATAAATTGATACGATTAAACAATTGTAATTATACTGTAGTTTAATTAAAAAATTAAATATTTTATAACAAATTGGTTTTAATTAAATTCCAATTACACTGTAGTTTGTTGTATGTACTCACTGAAGTTTATAAATTGAATAGGGAAAGTGCACACATATCCAATTTTCATACTACTGTTTAAAGTTATGTCCTAAGTTTATAGTAATTTTTTTTACACGTTGACCAACTTTCGTACAATTTAAACATGCGGTATGTGAAGTTCAATCATTTTTGCATCATCATCCTCCGTATATGTGGGACTTAGGTTCCATTATTTGGCCCGACTTCAGTCATTTTGCCTGAATTTCATGCGTATATCACTGAAGTTTAATCATGTTTGCGTAAAACTCAGCCACGTAAAACTTCAGACATTTTGTTTCAAAATTGGTTCAAAATATTCCCTTATTAACTAACGGTGGAAGCTTTCCTATACGTGGTCATTTTTTAGGAGAGAAATACTCAAATACACATCTTCTGTTTTTATGGAAACTAGTTCTAGTTAACACGACTCAACCCGAGACCTGGACAAGACTGGAACCTACATGCCTTTATAACACATGTATATGGATACAAAGTAAGAACAAAAGACAATGACTCAAAACATCAACAATGTCTAAATTGCACCTCTCTTAGGTCCCTTGTTGAAAATGAATAGTAATCTGATGGAAAACACTTTTGTATTTGAGAGGAAACTTTTTGATTGCATAAAGGTTTTTCTCATGTCACATCTTCCTTTTATACGAGGGAACAAAACCTTATCTCCGCTCTATTGGTCCAACTCTTAGCAAGCCAGCTGCATCACTGTTGCAACACTACCAACATAATCCTTTGACTTTAAAATAAGCACAGCATGGACCAGGTCCCTTGCACTCTTGTTTATAAAACATCAAAACCAAACTACAACCAGACTGGAGGATCTATCTATTTCCTTATCAGTATTATTTTTATAATAGCATTATTTTATCCTTCAATTTTGGTACTATTGTTGGTTCATTTACATTGAAAACAGCCTGTCACGATTCGAGCCAAGACCCTGGCTGCGACGAGCATCCCGAATCATGAAAACCCGATCGTCCTTCACTTTTTGGACATCATACACATGTTCACATACTATAAAAGACAATGCGGAAATACATATCAATACAGAATTAAGGTCAAATAATATAATTCAAAGGAACAATTCAAAATGGAATCCATCACTTCTAACAACATCTAACAACAGTCTGCAAAATCTCTAATACATACGAACCAATATCTTGTCTAAAAGTGGGACAAGGCCCCCAGTAGTCCATAAATAGAAGAAAACAACAAAATCTAAAAGTCAGGTCTTTCAAAATAGAGAAGGCTCACCAACTGCAACTTCTGACGCACTCAAGCCTATTGCTAGACGAGACCCCGAGATTGTACCTCAGATCCTGTGAGAAAGGGGTTCAATTCATCTGTACTGGTACACAGAGCAATCCAAAATAATGTACTTTAATAAATAACATAAGTGAGAGTATTTCACCAAAACCCAATGCATGAAATAATTTTAAAACACATGGGTAGTTTCATATGATCTTATAGAAATTTTGTGAGTGCAATTCCTTTTCTTTGTTTTACTTCTAAGCTAGGTGGTACACCCTAAATATCTGAAAGTATCCCACGGGCTATATGGGATCTACCCTTAACTCGGTTGCCAAGCCCCCAACCCAAGTTTGTCGCAAGGGTTGGAGTATCTGAATCTGATACGCCACAGGGCACTAGGCCAGCGTATAATCCCTAATTGGGGATATAATAAACCCGTATCATCAAAACACGGTTTTGGGCACGAATCGTATGACTCATGCCTACTTCGAGTAACCATCGAACTCTCTTGGTGCCCATTTTAAACCTGTTCTAAACATGCATCTTTCTGAATTCAAAATATAAAAATCTAAATGTGATCTGATTTATGTTCTATTCTGAGTATATTATGGCATTATCTAATTTGGTATTGTCATACCAAGACTTGCAAGTCATATTTCTCAGCCATACATTATCAAGTTATAACTCTTTTCAAGCAAAACAATGGTTAGGGTACTAAATCAATGTTTGCAAGAGAGTTCTTATTTTCAAAACATATTTCAAACTATGCAAAGATTCTCTATTTTCAACATTTCATCAAACATGTGGTGGTCAAGTATTTTGTGACAAACCATGCAACTCTTTAAAATCATCACTTCTCCTTTATTTAAATAAGAAACACCCTCTCTTCAATTCATAATCAAAATCAAGTCTTAACCAATAGTAAAGACATTTGTAACATGCTTCTCAGTATGAAGTTGAATAATTCATAACATATAAAAACAAGGGGATTTATAACAAGAGAGGGATTATAATTCTTCTTGCTCTCAATTCAAATTTCAAACATCAAACCCCACACACACACACACACACACACACACATATATATATATATATATACATACAAAATCATGTTTAAGGGGTAAGACCTCAAGACCAAAACATTATTATCAAGAAGGATTCACAATGCATAATTGTAAGTGTACATTTAAAAACCTCTTGTAAATTCATGATTTCTCAACATTTAAACATAATTAAAATGATTTCACCATTCCCATGTAGTTTAGGAAAATTCCACATACCTTATGTAGTTTAATTTGAAAATTGAAACTCTAATCTTGACCCTTTTTCTTGAAATATTGAACTTAGAGAAAACCCTTCTTTACTCTTGTTCTTGAGAGTGGAGAGGATTTGATATGTTTAAAAAGTGATAAATATTGATTAATAATGTTTAGAATATAATTTAATTTGTGTGAGAAGTTTCTGGGGAAGAAAAGTACCAAAATACCCTGTTAAAAATGTACTTTTTGCTCGATTCAACCTCAACTGACGGTTTGGTTGACGGATCGTCAGTCTGGTGATGGACCATCACTCCAACCGTCATTTATTGGCCATAAAATTAGATTAATGCTTTAAGCTTGATGGGAAACTTGAAGGGCTGTCGCTATCTTGACGGTCTATTAGTCTGACCATCTTACCTCAACAGACTGACACCTCTCAGTAAAATGGATAAGCTTTTTACCCTTATATTGGATTAAGGCAAAACTGGTGGCGTTAGAAAGAAGACTCAAAGAAATTTAATTTTATGTATAGTAAGACCTCTAACTCGATATATACAAGAAGTTATGGTCAATGAAATTTGACCCAAGTTTAGACGTTCACTAAAACTTAATTGATAGAAAAGTTTTCAACTCGTCATTGGGTTACAGACCTCTATGATCTCAATTCATGAGCAACTACATTCCCACACTACATAATTTCTTAAAACACTAAATTTGCATAGAATTTATTGTCTTTTGGAACTTTTACACGTAGGACTGACGGTTTACGTTCTAGCCCGAAATGCGGGTTGTTACACAGTCTCTCTACCACCAAAGGATATGGTAAATTTTGCATACATCTCTAAATGATCCCAACCAGAAAAGTGTTGATTCTTTACATCTTAACCTTGGGAATTTTGAGTAACATTGATATTGCATATGGGATATTGCAATAGTTATTTTAATTGATTATATACAACAACAAATATCATACTTTTTTACTTTCAACAAATTATGGTGCCTCACTTCACTTTACCTGATAAAATTTTCTACTGCTCTCCCTTTAAATACACATTCGTCAACCCAAGATCCTCCACATGTTAATTTCTTTTTAAAAAATAATTGAGAGGCATTAATGGCTAGCCAGGCATTCAAAAATAGAGTAAAGTTGCAAGAGGCCACCAGCCACAAAACAGAAAAAGATAAGCCTTAAATAACATTGTTTTAGTATTGCAACTAACAGTGTTAATCATCAACGGTATCACTATCATTTGCATCTGAAAAGTGTGAGGAGCATCCTTTTGCTTCATTTATCCTGTTTGCCCATGTTTTTTTAACTGAAGTTTCAGAAACAAGTGTAACATCTCACATTCATTAACTTTAAAGACAATTTTGTCCTTTCATTTTTACCTTAAACCCAAGTGATTAAAAACTTTTTTATTCATCAGTATCCAGACATTTATTTTTTTTCCTCAGCCAGATGTTATTTCAGTAGATAGAATTGTTTCCATCAGTTACAAATCTCTTTGTCTTCCTCAGTTTAACACATTAAAAACTTCCCTTTCTCCATCAGTTTCACATACATAAAACAAAAAAAATCCATCTGTTTTCTCAGTTTCAAAGGCTAAAAACTCCTCATTGTCCTTCAGTTTTTACACAACTAAATATCTTCTTTCACTTCTAAATAACTAGTCTCAACAATCTCAAGAGAATTGATTCAAGAAAGCA
>NC_061111.1:241372632-241395000 GCF_002878395.1 Capsicum annuum | reverse complement strand
CTCCACTTAAGCTGTGCAGGTAGTATGCCGTTTTCCCATTGCCCTACATTTATAAACAGGAACTTCCATTTCTCAGCAGACTCTATCCCAATAAATTTACCAGCCTGCACACTGAGCTTGTTCCTTTCTCGCAATATGGCATACACCACTATTGCATACACAATTATTATTACACTTCTGCTAGATTTCTTCCTAGCCCAGAGCATGCCCATTGGAGTTAGTCTTGCCAGATTCTCACATTTCTATGTACCCCCAGCCAGGCCAATGTTCTTCTTTGCATATCCCTTGTAACATAATAGAACAAAAAGAAATAAAGAAAGAACTGACGATCAAAATATTCAGTACCTACGCCACAGAATACACAATTAAGCAGTACATTTATCTAAAATCTCAGAAGACTTTCCACTGTAGCTAGTCTCTTCCATGCTTCCAACCAAACAATCAAGTGGTACATTTGTTTGTATCATAAACGTAAACTTCCTGGAGTTCTTCTTAAACTAAAGGATATAACATTTTAATTAATTTTGATAAGACATCATAATAGGAAATTCCAAATTTTATATATTAATTCCAAATCTCATCTAGAACACTTCAAGTTGTTCATTAGTTTCATTAACTGTGGTGGAAGTTGTGACTTGAAATATTGTTATAATATAACAACATTTTAGTATTCATGAAACTCCAAAAAGGACTAATAACTACAATAATTCATGAGGTATGATCCCAAAGAGGTTGATTTTCCAAGCATGAGTCCTAAAGGACAAATTCACGATATTAGCCTAAAATGGCAAACATATGAACTTGAGCCTAAAATGGCTAAATCATGAGCATGAGCCTAGCAAGGCTAACATTCTTATCAGTTATTAAGAACTAATAAATAAGATAACATTATGAGCATATGGGAGTTCGTTAGCTAACCGTGAAGGCATAGGTTCAAATGACAAATGTCCAAAACTTTGTTTGCCAACATAGGATAGAGATTATTCCAAAAGTCGGATGACTCTTTTTTTTTCATGTGTCCCAAAAAGGGGCAAACCATGGATACTTGGTAGAAAATTATGTAATGTCATGTCCTATGCCCGGCAAGGTATAAGATGACTTAGCTGATAGGGCCGAGATTAGACTCTATGCGCTCACATAGTGGTTTATGACGGTTCACTACTTTCTCCCACAAATAATCAAAGTATTTAAATCTATCTTACTTGATCAATTATAAATTTAGTTTATATTCTTTTTCCTTTCCAGTTGTCTTCACTTATATATAAATTTTATTGTCATTTCTAATCTCTTATTTTACTACCCTTCTGAAATGGTTTTACATACCAATACATTCTGTGTATTGACCGTCTTTGGTGCTATATCATTTCATGATGTAGGTTTTGGATCTCAAGTCATCGGGCTAGTGCCTTTTTAGGATTATCATCTTCTGCAATTGGTGAGCCTCCTTTCTACCCGGGGCAAATTTAGATATGATAATTTATCTATGTTCCTTTCGGTATGAAGGGGCCTTTTTCCAACAGTTATAGTTAGTCAGTAGAGGCTTCACAAACTGGTTTAGTTGTCAGAAAGATCTTGTAAATTTTAGTATTATTTATCATGACTATTGTATCTTCAGACGTTAAGTGATATTAAAGAACATTGATGGAAGACTTTCTCCTTTTAGAAATCTTATTTTATATTGTGTTCTCTCTATTTATTATGTTAGGTGTATGATCATGTGATATGACGGAATGTTTACTCATACTAGCAATCATATCGGGTGCGTGTCATGTCTAAGGCCTCGGCTTGGGGTGTGACAAACTTGGTATCACAGCACAAATTTCAAGTGTCCTAGGGTGTTTGTGAAGCCGTGTCTAGGAGAGTTCTTTTTATGGGTGTGAAGCATTCCACACTTATAATGAGGAGGCTATGCGGCATTTAGGAGACATTTTTGTTCTTTCATACTCTAGATCATGCAATATAGTGGTGCCAAAAAAAAAAAGACATACTCGGATTCGTGCGTTTCTCAAATTTCTCTATCTACTCATATTTAAGGTGGTAAGAGTGAAACTTATATTCTTAGCGATAAGGTTCTCTCCAATAGATCCAAAAGAAATCTAACCGACTGCACAAGAGCTTTTGAGCAGCCCATTAGTGTACTAGAGTCTACCAATTAAAAAGAAAAGAAAACATACACTCTTGTTCATATAAATTGTACTTTCCATAGTAATATTGTTCTCCCAGACCCTTCCCCAGAAACTTATTTCAGATGACACCCTTAAGGGAGGATGGGTGTGTCTAGACACTTTAATAGTATTGCCACCCAAGAGATGACGTGATTTTGGGGGTTGTAAGTCATAAGTAGTAGAATGAATTTTAGATCTGGAAATATGAATCTAAAAGTGTAGTGGCCTAAAAGTGGAGATAGTAAATTAATCGAAGTAAATAGCTAGAGTCTTGTATCCAATGAGTAATGGTATGGTATGTCCTCTAGTGTTGTCAAGGGTATAGAAGGACTTGCAAATTTTATGGTAGTTAGTAGAAGTAAAATGGTTGGTTTGTATGACTTGGATATACACATTCTAGGGAAGAAGTTTATCATGGTTTGTCATTATATCAATAGGTAGTGGTAATAATGTTGTGAAGGAGAAGGTACTTGTAGGCTGTAATTAGATAGATGGTGCGATATTTTAGATTGACTATTTTGTTATAAACTTTCAATGGAATAGTGGTTCCTTATTTTCATATGAGCTACAATTTGGATTAGGATAACTAGAAAATCTTTCCATTGTTGTTTATTTCTAGACACTAAGCTTGAACTTTTGACGACCATATTGACGTGATAGCACTAGTTTTGAAAAATAGATCTAGTAGGCTTGATTTTTTTTGTGTGTGTAAGAGCTTAAGTTTGATAATTTAGGGATAGTGGGGATATACAAAAATAACATATATGTGGAATAGAGGTGAAACAATGAATTGTAGCTGAGTCCTTAAATAAAGAAGATCCCTAAGTTTTATTTTAAAAAAAAAGGGTACCAAGGTAGTATGTTGTTATATGAGATTCTAAGTCATTAAGTGCTATGTGTGCCTAGTGAGTACCCTTGAGTTTCTAAGTGTGGAGAATCCTAAGTATGTAGTATATGGTGCTCTTAAGATCTAAATTGAGGCGATTATAAATGGACGATATTGAGCCTCTTAGTACAATTTTAAGCGTTTTCAGAAAAGAGAGATGGAGAATTTCATTACGATTCAATCTTATTCTAGCGTATTTCATGACTTTAGCCAAGATGACACTCTACCTAAGTCTTATGCATTCATGTCATGCCTATGTATATGGTTGAAATTTTGTTTACAAACTCATGTCCATGTTCTAACCCTTGAATAGGCAACAATAACTTCACAACACGATCCTAATATTACTCTAAGGTTCGAGAAGTCCAGGTTCTACGCTATGTTGTTCTTGATCCAAAAACTCATGCTATACGTTAGGTTCAGTCCTAAGAAACCATACTTTATGATATTTTCTTAGCTAGTACAATATTATCCCTCTACCAGAATGACTCTTTATTCACACCTTAGGTGATCGGTATATGAGGTATGCGTGCTTATTATGCTTTATTCCCAGGCTTTATCTGGATTTGCAAGGTCACAATACGTACTAGTAGTGATTGAATAGTATCCCTTTTATTTCTGATGCTCACACTCTAGTGTTTCAGTGATATTACTTATGACATGACAATTGTGTGATATCAGTTGAGTAATTGTTTTGAAGAAAGTGAATAGATGGACCTTGTTGCGATAATTGTGGTGTACTAGTTCGGGTTAACTTTATAGATACCATGAAGTGGTTATAGTGATAGACTTGGATATCATGTTGTTACCTATTTAGGTAAATCTTGATGAAATTTGTGACTTCTTAATTAGTGTTCGAGGGTGGTAGTGTTTTATCGATGAGAAGAAGCAGTATCCTTACCGAGATAACTGTAGGTGCAAGAGGGACCTTTCCAAGTTTTAGGAAAAATCTAAGAGCAAGTCAACAATCAAGATGATGTTCCTAATGGGGAAATATATTATAGCATCCTAAAATTTAGACTAGCATTCTTGTTTCCGGTGTGGCATCTTTTAACTCTGAGTTAGGCTTGAATATGTTAAGAATGTTTACTTAGAACTAGACTTTAGTATATGTATGGTGCCTATGTGAGTTAAAATAATGAAGTGTGGTATTCAGAGGAAAAAGGGGTAGCTTCGTAAGGTGTTGCTAAGATCTAAGGCTACCAGTATTAGAGGTGAAAATGCTCCTATTGTTGGAAAGGAAAAAAAGGAAGCTAAATGAGTGGCTGGACAAAAACAGAGCAAAAGAGAAGAAAATACTGCAGTGATTTCTTTATTTCTGATTGTAATTTGAAAGTAAAGAGACATGCCTATAAATAGGCTCACAAGAAACTGAAAATTCTAAACTTTAGGTCCACTAACCCACTGATTTACTGACTTGCTAATAATCTGCAAAACTTGCTAGAATAAAGGAAACTAACTAACAACTCACTAACTTCCTAAAAACTTGGTCAAGAATCTATTTTGAATTATTTCTCAACACTCCCCCTTGATTCAAAACTGCAAACTCCAAGTTGACCTTTAAAGAACTCGTGCTTTGCTTAAGGAAGTGATTTGGTGAAGATGTCTGCTACTTGCTCATTTGTATCACAAGACTTCAAAGTAATTTCTCCATACGGGAATAACCAAGAACATACAAAACACACACTCAAAACAGTCCATAAGTTCAAGAGAACCGAGGACCCTTTGAGTGACCACTCTCGGATTCAAGATCTAAAACAAGAACACAATGTAATGAGGTGATTACCACCTATTTTAAGCAGATAACAAACAATATTAACAACATGAGAATGAAGAATAATATGAACTTAACAATGGGAATAACAACAACAACACAAATGGGTACAATACGAGATACAAACATTACAAGATTGAAAGAATAGAAAGGATAGATAGAGTGAGATACACTATCTCATGAACTAAGAAACTAAGTGTATTCAAGCACCTAGACCCATAATACAATGATAATAGGAACACGTACTATCTTCGGTGAGCACAAGAGAGACCTCAACCTCCTCTAGCACCCAACGTTCTAAGCAAGAATGTAACACTAGTGATTCCACCTAGTATCACCCTAGTTACAAGTTTCAGATTTGTGCCTCAAGGAGAGAGGACTTTTCGTTCAATGTTGTACAACATTTATTATCATCAAAGTCTAATGAATGAAACCCTAAAAGATTATATTTATAGATATTACAAAAATAGTATGAAATGCCCATAATACCTCTCAAGGGTGAGGTGCCCATCAAGTGCAAGAAATGGGCTGATTTTGGTGTGTTTAGGCCCTCTTTTAAACTTCACTTGTGCACTTTCTTGGACGGATTCATTACACACTCATTCACGTCCGTCCTCGTGGTCGTACTTGTATCATCCTCCCCTTCTTGAAAAGGATTCAACCTCGAATCCGTACCTCGCAAAATCAAGAGATGACAGCACATCCTCAAGACATGAGGGGTTAGGGTTAGCAAAATACACACATCACATTCCATACTCGGGGGTGGGGGTGGGGACAAACTTGGAGTATATCCATGGGTCCTTTGTATTGAACATAAAAATCTTAGTACAAAAGACACAAAGGAAGCGGTCATCATCCACAAAAAGAGATAAGGAAGAACTTTGTCTTCCTTCATTAGCACCCACAACCAAACATTGCTTGTCATCTTGACCGAGCATTAAGTTGGGAGTGTAGAGATTTCCACATTCCAAGAGGGTGCCGGGATCAAATGAAAAAATTAGCCAAGGTCCTAAGCCGAGGCTAGCCCTTCTTTCCCCTAGAATGTCACTCCCACATTCACACACAAAAACATTTTCATACACATGGTATCTATGAACAAAACTAATTGCAATGCTTTTACCACACAAGATGTTCAAAGAGTCTTGTGCATTATCAAGATCAATTCTATAGACATCATCACTAACTTGAGTATTTTTAAGCACACTATTCACATGCTCAAGTAGTGAACTACATTTAAGAGTAAATTGATCATCATGCACACCAAGAGTACTACCAAGAGTACTCATTTTCGGTACTACACATTCCTTGCCCATAAGAGTACTCTCATCTTCCAAGAAGAGATTTCCATTTGTAGGAGGAATGTTGTCACACCATAGTGGGTTAGAATATCGGCTATAACCTTCAAGGCAAGTTATACCAGTATTTTCACCACTAGGTTCATTAGGAGTGTTTATATCATCTTTGAACAAAACATTAAACCTAAAGAGAACATGATCTATCTCACGGACAGATTTAGAACTAGCAAGTGCTTCGCTCTCTATAAGTTCACTATCACGTACCAAAGATGTTTCAATCTCCTCTTCACCTTGGTTTGGGTCAGGGTAACCGACCTCTTCCTTCAGGAAGCTCTCATCACAAGGTGTTTGGAAAAGGGAAGTTGGATTTTGTGGGACAAGTTTAGGTAACAATTGGCGTAGCCTTTCCACGTGCCATTTCATTTCTTAGATATAGTCGGTGATGCGGTCAAATATGGCATCGAGATTGGTGGCAGCCATGGTACCTAACAGAACAGACAACAACGAACAACAAAACAAATAAACTATTTAGCTCAAAAATGTCTCACCACACTCTCACTCTTGATTTCTACCTCACACTTGGTTTCACAAGTGTTGAAAGTTGTCTTGTACTTCGTGAGTGATTGAGGGATGAGTCTATCTTTACCCAGAATAGATTTTTGTTTAAGTTGACTCAAAAGAAAATTTGTTTATGGACTTGAACTAACAAGAGACAATGAATTCACAAAAGAGAAAAGCACACAACAAACGCTTAACACGAATGAACAAACACAAAGACTAACTAAAAATCTAGTAGATGAGTACTAGTTTGCCAATTAGTAGTGGAACCAACGAAATTGAAACTAAGGAAAAACAAAAGGAAACTAAGAAATCTTAAATTTGAGCCAAAATTTGATGCATGAACAGTAACTTGATGATGTGGAAGCCACGTATTGGTTGCGGTTTCTATAATTTTTATTTTCCAAAGTCCAAGTCTGGACCAATTTTAATTTGGATTGGAAGACAATTGGTTTTGGAGGGAAAGTATAAGTCTTGAACCCCTTTTAAGTCCAATCTCAAAAAAGATGAAACTTAACTTGTACTAGTCCCACAAAACAAGGTCCCTCAACACAAGGAAAAGTGGGTGGAATGTAGATGTCAAGTCTAGGAAGTGATGGGCTCAAGTCTTCTCACAAACAAACTTTACAACTTTTATCTTCACCCCTTTGAATATATTTTGCACTTTTTGGTTGGTCAAGATATGAGAGTGGATGAAGAAAAACAATAACACCACAATAATTTTTCAAGAACACCAACAACACACCCAATGTTTTTTTTCCAACCAAATCCACAACAACAAGCTCAACAATCCCATGGCCAAGACCCCTTTGTGTTGTGTTTTCGATTTTTACAAGAGATGAAGGTTGTGATGAACAACAAGAACACCACAACAATATTTCAAGAATAAAAAAAACAACACAATAAACGCCACTCCAACCTCCAACCATAAATCCACAACTCACGGCCCAAAATAGTCTATCACAGCAATTATTTAACAACAAGCGGCCAAGTATTATGTTCACAACAACAACATCAATTTTTAAAGCTCAAATATAGATCTAGACTCAAGTGTTAGTGAAGAACAAAATGTAACACTTAGAGACAACAAATCAAGTAAAAATCTCGGCCAAGACACAACAAGAACACAATTTCGGCCTAGACAACAAGAATGGACAGATTGCTATTTTCTGAAATTTTTAGTTTTCGCCAATTTTTTTTCAAGTTTACGAGATAGAAATTGATATTGTGGGAAAAAAAATCAAGAAATTATTTGATATCAAATGATATGGGAATGAATAAAACACACAAAACACACACTCAAAACAGTCCACAAGTTCAAGAGAACCGAGGACCCTTTGAGTGACCCCTCTCGGATTCAAGATCTACAACAAGAACACAATGTAATGAGGTGATTAACACCTATTTTAAGTGGATAACAAACTAGATTAAAAACATGAGAATGATGAACAAGATGAACTTAACAATGGGAATAACAACAGCAACACAAACGGGTACAATATGAGATACAAATATTACAAGATTGCAAGAATAGAAAGGATAGATAGAGTGACATACACTATCTCATAAACTAAGAATATAAGTGTATTCAAGCACCTAGACCCTTAATATAATTATAATAGGAACACCCACTCTCTTCGGTGAGAACAAGAGAGACCTCAACCTCCTCTAGCACCCAACGTTCTAAGCAAGAATGTAACACTAGTGATTCCACCTAGTATCACCCTAGTTAAAAGTTTCGGATTTGTTCCTCAAGGAGAGAGGACTTGTCTTTCAATGTTATACAACATTCATTATCATCAAATTCTAATAAATAAAACCCTAAAATATTCTATTTATAGATATTACAAAAATAGTGTGAAATGCCCATAATACCCCTCAAGGGTGAGGTGCCCATCAAGTACAAGAAATAGGATGATTTTGGTGTGTTTAGGCCCTCTTTTACACTTTACTTATGCACTTCCTTGGACGGATTCATTACGCACTCATTCACATTCGTCCTCGTGGTCGTACTTGTAACAAACAAGATTTTGAATATAGTGATAGCGAACATCTATGTGCTTTGTTCTACTGCGGAAAGCTGGCTTTTTCATCATCGTAATAGCAGATCTATTATCGCAAAAAATCTCAGTCGCACTAGCTAGTTTCTGATTAAAATCTGCAACAAGTCTTCTTAACCAAACTGCTTGTCAGGCTGCTGAAGTTGCTGCAATATACTTAGCCTCTGAATTTGATAAGGCCACCACTTCCTGCTTCTTTGAACTCCATGAAATTGCTTCAGATCCGAGATTAAATAAGAAACCAGACTTTCTATCATCAATGTTGCCTGCATATTCACTATCAGTAAAACCATTTAATGTGAAATTTGTTACCTTAGAATACCAAATTCCATTTTCTAATATCCCTGCGATATATATCAATATTCTATTTGCAGCTCCAAGGTGAAGCTTGCTTGGATTGTGCATAAATCTAGATACGATGTCGACAGAGCAAGCAATATTTGTCCTTGTACAAGACAAGTAGTTCAAACCACCAACCAAACTTCTAAAATAAGTTGCATTTGTCATTTCAGAACCATCATCACAACACAACTTCTCATTGATATTCATCGGAGTAGCAATAACATTACAATTTACCATATTGAACCTTTTCAAAAATCTGTTGCATACTTTCTTTGTGAAAGAAATATGCTACCAACTTCTTGTTTCACCTCAAGACCAAGAAAGTAATGCAACATTACCAAATCATACATCTCAAACTTCTTCATCATGCAAACTTTAAATTCAGTGACAATAGACTCACTTGAACCCATATATATCATATCATCAACATAAAGACATACAACCATAAAACCATTTTTACCTCCTCTTTTTATATAAAGAGTAGGCTCATTGTTACTCCTTTAAAAGCCACTCTCCTAGAAATAAGAATCAATTTTGAAGTACCATGCTCGCGGCGCTTGCTTTAAGCCATAAAGTGCCTTTTTTAACCTGTAAACCTTATCTTCTTTACCATTAACTACAAAACCTTCAGGTTGTGAGACATAAACTTCCTCTTAAAAATAACCATTTAAAAAAGTGGATTTAACATCAAATTGGTTCACTTTCCAATTTAATTTCGCAGCCAAGGCTAAAAAAGTACTCACAGTTTCAAAAAGGGCAACCGGAGAAAAAGTTTTGTCGAAGTTGATACCTTGTTGTTGAGAATAACCATTTGTGATGAGCCTTGCCTTGGGTTTTTGAATGTTGCCATCTGCATGATATTTAGTTCTAAACACCCATTTGAGCCCAATAGCCTTCTTTCGTTCGGGCAAATTTACCAAGCCCCAAGTCTGATTCTTATGAATAGCTAACAGCTCTTCTTCCATAGCTTTGCACCATTTATCTTCTCCTTCAGCATCTTTAAAGAAAATAGGATCTGAAACAAGTAAAGCAAAAATACAAGATGTACTTTTAGCATATCTAGGATTTAGTTTTCTATACCTTGTTGATCTTCTTAATGGAGTTAGCTCAGCTGAAGGTTTTTCTAATATTGGAGAAATTGCTGGTGCAACTGATGAGGTAGTCGATGGACCATCCAAACTAGGATCTGCTATATACTCTTGATCAATAATATCGTTTGAAGGCAACAATTGAATATTTGAACTTTCATTTTCAGAATTAAAGTTCCATCATGCATCTTCATTAAACACAACATTTCTATTGACTGTAATTTTGCCACTCACTGGATTATATAGCTTATAAGCCTTGGATTGTGTACTATATCCAACAAATATACATTTTTCACATTTTTCATCAAGCTTACATCGATCTTGTGAATTTACCAACGTATAAGCTATACAACCAATGACACGTAAGTGGCTTACCTTGGGCTTGTTACCTCTCTAAGCTTCATATGGTGTTTGACTATACACAACCTCGATGGGGTAAATATTCAACAAATAGACAGTAGTGGCAACAGGTTCAGTCCAAAAACATTTTGCTAAAATTCTCTCTTCCATCATGCTTCTGCCTATCTCAATAATTGTGCGGTTCTTTTGTTCGGCTATACCATTCTGCGTCGGCGTCTAAGGAGCTGTGAGCTCCTGATGTATTCCATTTTCTTCACAAAAGGAACTAAATTCTTTCGACATAAACTCACCACCTCTATCTATCCGAAGAGTTTTGAGTCTACATCCACTTTGCCTCTCAACAAAAGATTTAAATTTCTTGAAATTGTCAAATGTTTTAGATTTAATTTCAAGAAATATATCCAACTCATATGACTATAGTCATCAGTAAAAAGAAAAAAATATCGACTTCCCCCTAAGGACTCAACACTCATAGGACTGTACAAATCTGAATGAACTAACTCAAGACAAACAGAAGCTCTCCAAGACTTGCCTACAGGAAAAACCTTTTTACTTTGTTTTCCATAAATACAACTTTCACAAAAATCAAGATTCTCAACTTTTGGCAATCCAAAAACCATTTCCTTTTGACTCAATAACTTCAACCTATTAACATTTAAATGCCCATAACACAGATGTCATAGTTTAGTTTCATTATCACCACTAGCTACCATCACACATTTCTCGACCATTGAATCTTCTATAGGAAATATTTTATTGTTAGTAATTGGAACTTTAGCAATGGTTTTCCCAGATTTATTATTTTTAATAGTGCAAACACCATCGTCAAAAGAAATTAAGTATTCGCTAATCATTAATTGTCCAATGCTAAGTAAATTATGAGATAGACTAGGAACAAACATCACATCTTCTAAAATCTTAGCATTACCTTGGCAGGTCACAATGCTAACAGTACCTCTGCCTTCAACCTGAATTTTCTTGTTGTTTCCTAGCCTTACGTCTGACTTTTTGGATTCATCGAGCTCCTTGAACAAAGATCTTGTTCCAGACATATAGTTGGAACATCTGCTGTACAGAAACCAAACATCATTAGGAGTCTCTTTTTCACAATAAAAGGCCATGAACAACTTACTTTCATCATCATTTACCTCCACAAAGCTTACTTGGCTATTTTCATCCTTTTGCTTTTGCCAGTAATAAAATTCTTTATGACTTGGTTTTCTGCAGTAGTTACGTAGAAACATTCTGTTATGGTTCTGTTCATTTGATCCTCCTCTAACTCGACTTCTTACTTGTCCTCTTCCATGACCTCTTCCTCGAAATCCACCTCTGCCTCGGTCATGATTTGCAAAATTTTCTAACTTATCCTTTTTATGAGTAGACTCCCCCTTCACCTGAAATGCCTTTTCTTCATTTTTCTCATATGACCTTAGGATCCTCTCTTCATGAGCTTGTAAAGAACTCATTAGTTCATCAAAAATATAATCAGATAAGTTATGAGATTCCTCTATCGCAACAACAACATGTTCAAACTTTGGAGTAAGACTCCTTAAAACTTTTGCTACAACAGTTTCTTCAGATATATCTTCACCATAAGACTTCATTTGATTAACTAGAGAACAAAATCTAGACAAATAAGTTTGAAAAGATTCATTACTTTTTATAGAAAGAGTTTCAAAGTCACGAAGGTAAGTCTGCAATTTTACCATAATCACCTTGGCTGAACCTTGAAATTCCTTCTTCAAAATCTTCCATGCTTTGGAAGATGTAGTTGTTGTTGTAATTCTTGCAAAAATTGTGTCATGGAATGCTTGTTGAATCAGGAATAATGCTTTGGTGTCATTCTTTTTGATCCCTTTTAATTTGACTGCCTTTTCGTCAGAGCCTGCTTGATCCCCAAAGCTTGCTTCCACTAGCTCCCAAACCCCCCATGATTTGAAAAGAGTTTTCATTTTGATACTCCAAAACTCATACTTTTCACTAGTAAAAATTTGCATGAGTGGTTGTGAAACCTCATGATTCACTACCATTTTGTTTTGCCCTCACACCTTCTCTTTTCCACTCAAATACTCAATTGATATAAGCCCACAATTAACTCGATTTCAAAAATAAACTGAGCTCTGATACCAAATTTTTTGGAAAGGAAAAAAGGGAAGCTAAATGAGTAGCTGGACAAAAACAGAGCAAAAGAGAAGAAAATACTGCAGTGATTTCTTTATTTTTGATTGTAATTTGAAAGTAAAGAGACATGCCTATAAATAGGCTCACAATAAACTGAAAATTCTAAACTTTAGGTCCACTAACACACTGATTTACTGTCTAGCTAATAATCTGCAAAACTTGCTAGAATAAAGAAAACTAACTAACAGCTCACTAACTTCCTAAAAACTCGGTCAAGAATCTTTTTTGAATCATTTCTCAACACCTATTCCTATGTCTAATGCACCGTTGTTTCATGTCATATACCTTCATATCGAATAGACTTATGTCTAAGTCTTCATCATGTCATTCATGTTTTATGAACCCAATGCAGATAACTAAGATACCCCTATAGATCATGCCTATGATATCCATTAATTCATGTCTTAAGTTATTATATTCATGTCCCCTGAAACCATGTCCTATGTTATGTCTGTGTTAAGTATCATTCCATAATTCTTGTGTGTAGAGTACTTTATTCTTCATGAGTCTATAATCTTCATTTGAGGACGAATGATTTCAAGGGGGAGATATTGTAACATCTCACACTCATTAACTTCAAAGGTAATTTTATCCTTTCATTCTTACCTTAAACCAAAGTGATTAAAAACTTTTTTATAATCAGTATCCAGACATTTATTTTTTGTTTCCTCAGCCAGATGTTATTTAGTAGATAGAAGTCTTTCCATCAGTTATAAATCTCTTTGTCTTCCTCAGTTTAACACAATAAAAACTTCTCTTTCTCAAACAGTTTGGCATACATAAAACAAAAAAATCCATCTAGTTTCTTAGTTTCAAAGGTTAAAAACTCCTCATTCTCCTTCAGTTTTAACACAACTAAATATCTTCTTTCACTTCTAAAATTCTAGTCTCAATAATCTCAAGAGAATTGATTAAAGAAAGTAGGTCAAATCTCTTCTTCCGATCTCAAGTTCTTTCAAGGTTTAGAGGTATGTAGAATTATTTGTTACTCTTGTTTCTGGACATTTTACCGTTATCCAATTAAAATTACTCCCAAACTATTTAGGATTAATGGAATTTCTACAGACTTATCTATGAAATTAAATTGTTTTAAGTTGTTGGAGCGTGTTCAGACAACTCTCTATATCATGTCCTTTTCAAATTTTGTGAATTCTTATACTGTGAAAGATTACAATTTCAAAGTCTAGTGATTATAGGTAAGAGCACCTTATTCATTAAACAAAGTGAGGTCTCAACAAAAGATCTGATTACATAATCATATCTCCCAGTTCTTCTTTTTGAACTTCTAAGCATATCTACTCTTTGTTTGACTTAATTTTGTATTCGTTGTGTGATTGCATCTCTCTCAATAACGTAGTTTCTGTACAGTGTCCAGCTTTGAGTTGTCCATCTTTGATCCAATTCCCTTATCCTTGTAATTATAATATGCTTCCTTACTTTTTCTAAGTGCGTAGTTACAAAACTAGAACCAGTGCAAACCACTACTTCTCTCGCTGTAACATTCAGACAATATATTGTTACAATGTCAAATTCCAATCCATACTACTCCATTATTAAGTAAAGACATTACACAGTATGTAAGAGCAATATCCTCTTCAAGGTAGTCTGCCATTTTCCCATTGTCCTACCTTTATGAACAGGAACTTCAATTTCTCAGCAGACTCTGTCCCAATAAATTTACCAGCCTGAACATTATGCTTGTTCCCTTCTCGCAATATGACATACACCACCATTGCATACACAAGTATTATTGCACTTCTTCTGCATTTCTTCCTAGCCCAGAGCATGCCCATTGGAGTTAGTCTTGCCAGCTTCCCATATTCTATGTATCCCCTCTTCTTCGCATATCCCTTGTATCATAACAGAGAAAAAAGAAAGAAAGAAAGAACTGACAATCAAAATATTCAATACTTATACCACAGACTACACAATTAAGTGGTACATTTCTCTAAAATCTCTGAAGTCTTTCCACTGTAACTAGTATCTTCCATGCTGCCAACCAATCAATCAAGTGGTATATTTGTTTTGTAATCATAAATGTAAACTTCCTAGAGTTCTTCTTAAACTAAAGGATATAACATTTTAATTAGTTTTGATAAGATATCATAACAGGAAATTTCAACTTTTAGATATTAATTCCAAACCTCATCTAGAACACTTCAAGTTGTTCATTAGTTTCATTAACTGTGGTGGAAGCTGTGACATGAAATATTGTTATAATATAACAACACTTTAGTATTCATGAAACTCCAAAAAGAACTAATAACTATAATAATTCATGAGGTATGATCCTAAAGAGGTTGATTTTCCAAACATGAGTCCTAAAGGACAAATTCACGATCATTAGCCTAAAATGGCAAACATATCAACTTGAGCCTAAAATGGCTAAATCATGAGCATGAGCCTAGAAAGGCTAACATTCCTATAAGTTATCAAGAACTAATAAATAACATAACATTATGAGAATAAAGGAGTTAGTTAGCTGATCATGCGGACATAGGTTCAAATGACAAATGCCCAAAACTATGTTTACCGAAATAGGATAGAGATTATTTCATAAGTTGGACGACTCTTTTTTTTGTCATGTGTCCCAAAAAGGGAATAACCATGGATACTTGATATAAAATTATGTCATGTCATGATACAATACTATGTGTGTATCAAGAGATTTCAACTAACACAAGAACAACAAGATGAACAACAAGTTGCTAGTGAATTGAAATAGGCCTCACATTGCTTCATTAGACTTTGAGTTTGTGTTTTGTACAATAAAATTAGATGAATAAGAAGGCAACAATTATTTTGAATCAAAATATCCCCACACGGCTTCACTAGACTTTTTAATTCAACAACACAAAGTGTAACACCCAGCATTTTCGAGCTAGAAATCAATCTATTGTTCCTACGTGCGTAAGCTCTAATTCCATGGTTTATGCTTAGATTCATGTGTAATGATATTTTTCCTAGTATATGAAGTGATTGTGAGGTGAAAAATGTTCATATAAATGGCCTAAAGCAAGGTTGAATTAAGAACCTTTCATTCATCCAAAATTGGATATTCGATTCTATAAGGGTCTACTTTGAATGTAGATAAATCTTGATACACATATAAGTTTTTAGATAAAAATACTATAAATTGTAGATAATTGAATTATATTTCCAACGATACCAATTTCACCAAAATCTGATAATCGAACAAAAAGTTATGGCTTTTTTCGTGTGATGCAGTAAGCCAACACGATCATGACGCGCCACATCGAGATCGCGTTGACACGAAACCAGACACGTATCTAAGGTTGTTTCATGCATTATTTAAGTTTCTAATGGTCTAGGGGCACAGTAGTCATTTCCCCTCACCCAAAATACATCTATAACATTGAATTTCAACCCTAAGAAGCCAAAATATCTTATTTTTGACTTTTCCTCTCAAAATAAAAATCCTAACTCCTCCCCCAAAGATTCAAGAACTCATTCATAAGGTCAAGAATTCCAAGAAATGGATCAAGATCCGGGTTCTGCTCTTTCTCCTAAATAATCTAAGGTACGCGGGGCTATCCTAAATCTCATGGGCATGGTTTTTTATGATTTTTTTCAAGCTTTGAAAATATTTATCTATGTATATGAAAAAGTGTTTTGGTAAATTGTTTTAAGAGCATGTATTGTGGAATCAATTTGATGGAATTATGAATTTTTTATGGAGTTTTCTATACATTTGATTTATAAATCTCGTGCTTACGTGATTTGAATCCAAAGGCTGATTTGTGAATATAACTTGTGAGATTTCACTCCCTATGACGAAATTTATGAACCTTGCATGATATAATTGGTGAATTACTTTTGAGAGCATGAATTAAGAGCCCCTCTTTTTATCATGAAATTTATGTATAATTAATGTCGGGTGCTGATTTGTGAATCATGAGAAATTCTTGAGTTTTAAATGTCTCCTTAATCATTATGCATGAGTAGAATAAATGGAATGGCCACCATGTTTTCAAGATTTGTAAAAAGAGTGTGTTTGAATGAGTTTAATGTGATTTTGATGATAAGAAAACTCATGTGACTTGATAAATCTTTGGTGGTCATATACATATTTTTGAATAAGAAGGGCTGTGGAATGATGTGATGTAAATGACTTGCAAGTCGGGGTATGACGATACTCCTTTGTAAATTTCCCTTAATAGAACAAGAAAAGAATATTATGAATAAGATGCATGTTTTTCTATAAAAGATTTTTAAAGTGGGTTAATGCGAGTTAGGTGGTTACCCGAAGAAAGCACGAGTCAGAAGACTCTATGCTAGAAATCGTGATTTACCGACACGGGACATTGGTACCCTGCTAAGTGATCTTATGTACCTAATATTATGTTATCCCAATTTATGACTATGGTTTAGAGCCCTGCTTTGTGATCTTGCGCCTAACCACGATATGTTATTTTGATCGGGGCTTATTAGGTACCCTGCTTTGTGATCTTGCGTGCACTCCCCTTACTAGTACTCCAATCTTGGCAACAACCGAGATATGGTAGTCGGTGAAAACTGTGAAATTATACGGTGTACCACCTAGCTCAACTGTGTTGAGGAAATCGAACTACATAAGATGAAAAATGTTGTTGAAGCTTAAATACCTTTCCCACGTATATTTCGAATGATTTTTGCGATACTATGTTTTACAAAGGCTGTCACCTATGTTGTATAAAAAGGTATTTTGTTTTGGGATTGCTCTGCGTACTAGTACATCTATATTGACCCCCTATATTTTAGGATTTTGAGACATAGTCCTGGGGTCCCATTAAGTAGTAGATTGACTTGTCAGAAGTTGTAGTTGGTGAGACTTTTCTATTTCGGAAGGTCGGATTTTCAGATTTCATTGTTTCTTTCTTTCATGGTCTACTAAGGGTATTGTCATAGTTTTGTTGTAGACATATGTTGGATTCTGTAATGTTAGAGATTTCGCAGAAGGGTGTCATATGTGTTGAATATTAAGAATTTATTTTCAAATTGCTCAAGTGTTAAGAGATTGATCATGGTTCTGTCTTATTATGTTTTTCTGCAAACTTCCTTATATTATATGAATATTGTCCATGATTACCAGATAGAGAAGGGCGCCCGAGCCATCATGGTTTGGGATGATCATTATGGCCAGGGCCCCAGCTCGGGTTGTGACAAATTTGGTATCAGAGCAAGGTTTATGGTCCCAGGGTGTCTGTGAAATCGTGTCTTGTAGAGTCTTACTTATGGGTTTGTTGTGCACCACACTTATAATCAGGAGGCTACCAGGCATTTAGGAGTTGTTTCCTATTCTTTCATACTCTAGTTCGTGCTATGAAGTCATGTCGTCCATAAGAAAGTTATCCTAATTCTCTCCTACCTTGATGTTCTTAGATATGTATCATTCTGGAAGTGATTCAAGTACAGAAGCTTAGAATCTAAATGATGTGGTCCTTTCTGATGTAGTCATGAATGATTATGAAATTTCACATGGACTTGAGAGGAGTCCATAAATTCTTTAAAGAGGATTTGAGATTATACCCCTATCTATATTGATCGTACGTTTGAGCCTGAGGTATGGATTCAGAGTGAGGGTGACATTTGCATAAATAAATAGTTTTAGTTGTATAATCATGGATTGAGGAATGGGTTATCATTGTATGGAGATATACTAATGTGGTAGAAATATTTATAGATTGTATGATAGTCTGTAAAGGAAGATACAAGATATGATTATTATTTATTTAGAACAGGGAAGGAGCTCAAAGTGGATAATTATGGTGGTTGTAGAAATCATTTATAAGTGGTAAATGGAAAAGGGGTAGATTAGTTAATAAGTTGTCGGTAGAGGCTCATTAGTGTTTATTGAAATTTTGAAGATAATTGTGATGTATGATTAGGTTAGTGAGTTATTGTATCTCTACGCACACGCAAGTGTATGTGATCGTACAAGTATTAAAGAGACTTAGACAGTCAGATATCGTTCCACGAGGATCAATTAATTAAAAACTTATTCAATCTTTAGTTTAAGACAATTGTGTATTAAGTGCTTGAAAGTATCAAGATGATTTTAATTTTATAAATAAAATGTAAATTATTAAATAAGAAATAATTAGTGACTGCTAGAGCAAAGAAAGCAATGGTTGTAATCAATAATGAGGATGATTCCAGGGTTGAGGTATTCCGAATAATCATACAATTCTTTATTCTTATCACAGTCTAATTAATTATTGGGTTGATGATTTGTAAGGTTTATGCAACGATCTTGGTCTCCTTACCTCAAATCTTTTATCTATTGAACGTTGTAGCTACAACTCCCACAGAGATACAACAATTCTTCTAGATTCCTAAAGTTGTCCTCTTGCAAGTGAACCAAGCAAGGCTTCTAGGTATATCCCTATCCTAGATGCTAATTCAAATCCCTTATTTCATAAAAGAATAAGAACCTTGTTCCCTAATTTCTTCGTTCTATCCTATGATTCTCCTCTTGGATGCACATAGAAATGTAGATTTACTCTAATGGTGGCCAATCATTAAAATAGTAAGCTCACGAAATTAAGAACAAGCCAGATGATAATCCAAAAAGAAACTATGAATAAGAATATAAAAGAGTAATCATGTTCTTAGCCTCAACCCCAAAAATAGGGTGTTTAGCTACTCATGTTTGAATTCATCATCCAAAATAAGTAATTAATCATACCCTAAATAAGTCTTGAAGTAAAGAAATTGAAAAGAATGTCTAAGAACCCTAAAAGAGAGAACTTTCTCTTTTTCCGCCACTCCTATGCTTCCCAAAAGTCCCTAAAATTATCTTGGATTTTTCCTTTTATAGCTAGGACAAAACACTTAAAATCTTCCCGATTTTACCATACGGCACGTCGCGCCATGCCTTTAATTGCTATTTTCCATTAAAATTTGAGAAATTACGGAGCTCAAGTATTCCTTGAAATTTGTAAAATTCACCCTCATCGCGACGCGTCACTATCGCGGTGAGCCACTGGATTTGGACAATTGTGAAATATCCATCCTCCGCAACGCACTAAACTTCCAGGTTGCACAATTTGATAAGTTGGACTGCTCTGTGATGCGGTGGTTTCACGGACCTATACTCAAAGTACCAAGTGAGAATTTACGCCTCTCCGCGACGTGTTGATTTTGCGAACCTTCACTAGAATTTGACCATTGCTATTTTGTTGGTCAGCGTGATGTAGAGTTGTCATAACCCAAACTGGGGCCTAGCTATGACAGACATCTCAAACCATGAAGGCCCGGAATGCCCTTTTCTATTCGATAATCATGTACAACATTCATATAAGAAAAGAAAATGTGGAAATATAATCGAATACGGAAACATGGTCATACTTTGAATTTAATTTAACAATGAAGTATAAAACCCCAATATCAACAAAACAACATATGAACCAGTCTGTGAAATCTCTACTACATCTGAAAATAACAACTATCTGGAAATCGGGACAAGGCCCCCAGTAGACCAAAACTGTAATACATGACATAATATGAAAGGACAAGCCTTCTAGAATAGAGAAGGCTCACCACTGCACAATCTGATTTACTGTCTGAATTATATCTGGACCCCTAGACTGAGCCTCAAAACCTGAGAGGTAGAGGAGGGGGTCAATACAGATGTACTAGTATGCAGAGTAAATCCAAAATAATCATTTATATTCAACATATGAGAGCAATTTAAAGCAGTTCATAAACATATCATATAGTAAGAAATCACATGGGAATTTTAAAAGACTCTGTGAAAGCATCTGAAATCTGTGACACTCTCTATCTTACTTCTGCGCCAGGTGGTATACCCTACAATTCTATAATTTCACGGGCTATATGGAATCTGCCATTAACTCGGCAGCCAAGCCCCCAACCCAAGTGTCTCGCAAGGGTCGGAGTCTTTGAATCTACTACGCCACACGATCGTCGCTTGCGTACAATAATAATTTACCTGTATCGGCAACTATGATTTTAGGCTAAGAGTTACTTGAACTCAAGCCTTCTTCGGGTAACCACCTAACCCTGTTTATGCCCATTTTTAACTCTTTAAAACATGCATTCTTTGAAAACATATTCTAAAAACATTCTCTGAAGACATACTCTGAAAACATACTCTAAAAACCTACTCTATTATGGCATACATACTTATGATATCATCATACCATTAACTTGCAAGTCACATCTCTGAGCCATTATTAGCATATTAAAATCTCTATTTCCAAAACATAAATTTGGGACCACCATAACAATAAATCAGTTCAAAGCATCCTTTCCTTAAATACTCATGTAAACCCATGTATGCAACTCTCTTTGACAACATTTCAAATGATACAAAGTGGTCATGTCAAAATTCTTAGTCTTATGCAAATTTTTCTCTCTTCAACAAAACATATTTATATCAAGAAACTCCCTCTCAAAATCTCTAAATCATGCTTCAAATACTATGGTATTTGAGTAAACTATTTTCAAGGCTTAAATCATGCATATCAAATCATTCACAATAAGATCACAAATTTAAAGTCATCACAAGAGAGGGATTTCATAATTTATGCTCTCAAACAATCTTTAAATTTGAATTTTTCATACATATAAATATACATGTAAATAAATTTAAGGGGAAAGGCCTAAGGGCCAAATCAACAATGCATTTGAACATTTATATTGCATAATAAAATCATGTATTTCAAAACCCCTTTCTAAAATCATGCTTGGAAATTTTTAAATCATGTTCTAGTATTTCCAAGCCCATGTAGTTTTTAGGATAAACCCCACGTACCTTAAATTATAAGATCTGAAATATGGAACCTAGATCTTGTAGATGAAATTCGGATCTTGATTTGTTTATTAGAGATCTTGAACTTAAGGCTTGATTTTTTTGAATTTCTTGTTCTTGGAGAAAACCCTAATTTGATCTTATTTTGAGAGTGGAGAGGAAATTTTTGATGTTGTAAAAATGATAATGATTGATTAATAACACTTAAGGGATGATTTAATTTGTGTAAAAGGTTTTTGGAGTGAGGGAAAGACCAAAAAACCCCTATGAAATCACTTCCTAGTTGCTGAAATTCTCAGCTGACGACCAAGGCTGATAAGCCATCAGATCTGTGATAGCCCGCCAGCCCAGGTCATCACCTAGGACCTGAAATTGATGAGTTTCTGCCTAAGGATGATGACATATTCTAACAAGTCGTCAGATTTGTGACAAGCTATCAGAATTATTGTCACTCAATTGCCAGGCTGATATACTGGAGTAAAATGGGCATAACTTTTTCTCCGATATCGGATTTTGGCAAAACATGTGGAGTTAGAAAGAGGACTCAAAGACCTTTCATTTATTATATAGTAGGTCGCTCAGTTTGTCATATAAAAGGTGTTATGGTCACATTAATTTGATCCAAGTTTCGACGCTTACTAAAACTTGAATGATAGGAAAGCTTTTAACTAGTCCTTGAGTTAAGGGACCTTTATAATCTCAAATCTTGCCCAACTAAATTAACACACTACATAAATGATTAACACACTATATTTGAATTGGATTTATGGGCTTTGGAACATCTACGCGTAGAAACGACGGTTTTCGTTCTAGCCCAAAATGCGGGGTGTTACAGAAGTGTTATCAAATGAGGATTTCTAATTTCCAGATTTCCTTTTTTAGC
>NC_061111.1:241334563-241369632 GCF_002878395.1 Capsicum annuum | reverse complement strand
AGTGTTATCAAATGAGGATTTCTAATTTCCAGATTTCCTTTTTTAGCTTTATTTCACTCCCTTGTATTCCTTCAATCCTTCCATAACATCATTGCATCCAAATGCACACAATTCTTCATGACATTTAGCCTGAAAGTACTAATCGTATCCATTAGGCACGAAATACAATAAAAGTTGAATTATACTTAAGAATTCATACAAAAGTTCTTGAACTAAGTCTAAATTTGGGTGTATATTGGTTCTTTGAGCATATAAATTTTTCCAAGATCATGAGCATGATGTGAGGATTTGAATATGTTGATAAGATTGAAATGGGGTATATTATAAGATGAAGATCGACTAATCCTATCGTCTGACCTTACCCTTTTGATGGTCTTTTCTTTACATAGTAGTAAACTAGTACTTCTTGTGAGAAGGTATGTAGTGGATTTTGAATTGTAATAGTGATGTCATGGAGGGGTTGTGATTGTAGGTAGTAGTTAATTGAAGTATTTAGGTTGATTTCCAATTTGATAAACTAGTATAGTATGTGGCCTACTTTATCAGTGGTATATAATTGAGGATAGATGATAGTCTTGAACTTTAGATGTGGAGTTGAGGATTGGAGTGTAGTTGTGAGAATAATAACTTAAGATTAATAATGCATGTTTTGTGGAGTAATTAGAAGACTTGATGTGATGTGTAAAATGGCCTAGGTTGATGATTTATGAAAAGTTTAAGTGGTAAACGTGAGGTATATATGTACATAAGGACTGATGTCAAAACAATGAATTGTGGTTGAATCATTAAGTGGGTAAGAACAAGAACATGAGTATATGGGAATAGGTTGAACCCCTAGTAGCAGGTTGCTAAATAAAGTTTTATGGGTATACGTGTTTTGTGTACCTAGATTTAATTCTTGAATCTTGTAGTATGGAGAAGTCTGGTAAGTTGTTGCACGATTCTCTTTAGAGTTGAATTGAGGAAAAATAAATAGGCAATGTGAGCCCTTGGTATAGTCTTACAGATTTCTTGAAGTTGTAGGTTTTGCGATTAGAGGTGTAAGAATAACATTCTAAGGAATTGAAGATAGAGCATTAAGTATTTAGAAGCATGGGTGTCTATGCCCATGAAAATGTTAGTCGTAAGTTGATGACTTTAAGAGTTAGAAGAAATTATGATTAGTGTCCCTGAAAAGAGATGTCCTAGAAAATTATTTAGTATATTCGTATTAGAGATTAATGAGAGGATTTTTTGTTCTTGTATATGTCGATAGCCTCCCCTTTGTGATAAATAATATGGATGCATACACTCATGAGAGTGGGAGTTGTAGAGTGATGGCTATAGAGGCTAGCAGAAGTTATGAGTAGCCTTTACGGAAGAGAAAGGGTTTCAGAGTTTAGTTATTCAGGAAGAGTTTAGAGTTTAAGTATGTAGTGATGTGTCATTTATGTTGAGAGTTCTGGCTATAGATTTGATAAGGGGATGCGTCCGTAAGTCTAGGATTGTGACTTTGGTCTAAGGGGGAGATGGTGAGTGAAGGTTGTTCCTGAATGCAAGTTGCGGGAAGAAACTATGATGAACCTAATTCTACTCAAGCATAATCCTCCTACTTCAATTTAGGAAAGTATCTTGCCAATGTCTTACGTCATCTGTTCAATTCATGCCTATGGTTTGAGTTCTGTATGGACTTATGTTTGTGATCTGACCTCCAAACTAGACACAATTATGTCTCTCAGTAATCCATTCTTTCATGTATCCAGGCCATATGTTATGTTGTTCGTGATCTATGAAATTTATGTCTTTCAGCATGCTTAGTCCTAAGAAAATATGTTTCTATATGTCACTGATTCATCCTGTGTCGGGTTTATCCAAGATGTTAAAGTTTATGCAAACTCATGGCAAAATCTTAGTTCCTTAAACGAGGAGCAATCACTTTAAGCGAAAATCATTGTCTTAGTTGTAATGTAACAACCCGTAGCATTCTCGACTCAATACCACTCTTAATTGCACGTATGGAGAGCTTGCAATCTGAAAACTTTTCTAGTTGTTAAAAGACTTAGTCATATTTATGAGCTCGTAACTTCCATGATTTTAAAATTGATCTTCTCGACCCCGAGCATAGATTTTTGAGTTGATTCATATTCAGGAGTGTAAAAGGGTTTATTCTATGAAAGTTTTTGATTTTTTGGACCATGCTTGAGATGCGTTTGAGTAAGCAAACCAGTGTCTCAATGCGATATCGGCGTGCTACATCGGTAATCACGTTGGCCAAACTAGTGTCTCGACATGATCTCGACGTGTCGCGTCCCCAATCGCATCGGGTGCCTAGTTCCTCTTACTGATTTCTGAGTTCCGAGAGGATAATTTAGTCTCTTTCCCTCGTTTTATCTTGATATGTGCACCAATATTTCTCACTGTGTCCTATCCTAAGAATTCATGATATATTGTGTCTTTCGAATGACTCCTTACTTATGATCTAGAGACTTGATATATGGAGTGCTCGTGTTTATTTTATCATATCTTCACTTTATGTCCCTCCTTGAGTAGTGCAATAGGTATAAGTTATGGTCTAATAGTGTTACTTCCATTTATGATAGTTATGCTCGGGTTCCTTAATGATCCTCCATATTATAGTATGATGGTGGCTGTGGAAGTGTGGTGATGTGTTAGCTAGAGGAGTAGATGTTCTTGAATGTAAGGGGAGATGAAATTTTGTTGTGTGAAATAGCTAAGAAGGATGAATGTGGCGAAAAATATTTGTTAGAGTGATTGAAATTGTTGGTCTTAGTGAGGGAATCCATGTAGTGGGTATAGTTAGAATGTTGTGGTTGCAGAAAATACAAACCTATGTGCTAAGTGGTTAGTACCCTCTTAATTAAAACCCAAGGGTGTTTGATGATATTGATGAGGTGAAGAAATTTCTTAAAGAGATGTATAGTATAGGGTCCTGTAGCTTAAGTTACCACCTTGTTACTTCGAGTTTATGAGCATGTTGTTTAAGGTTTAGACATATAACTCATAAACAAGCGCACAACAATTTTTCCCTAATATAACACATAAAACTTCAACTAACCTTGACACGTATCAAACTCGGCCTCAATCTTACTCCACAATTTCTGCCTTAACTCAAATAAGAATACAACCATCTTTCATCAACAAGAAATGTTTACTCTTTCCCATCTAAACAACTGTTCATCATCACTATCTCGACCTAAGGGAAAAGGTCACTGAAAAATTGGAATACCAAAATCCGAAACATGAGGGGAGTAATAAGCATAACTTGATACCCTACTGAGGCGTGAGGAATAGAGCACTCACGGCATGGACTAATTGAAAAGATCTAATCTGAGGATGTACCTCATATAAATCTGAATTTTCACTGATCGTTAAGAGTATCACATATGCACAAGAGTCATGAACTGCATGACCTGAATTTTTGGAATTCATAACTTACAGAAAGTGATTCTGACTGCTGAATAAACTGGGAACTCATCATACTAGGAACTAGGAGAGTACATGATTCCTTATCATATGCATGAACACGGACAATGATCATGAAGATGAATCATAAAGCATGAGTATGTATCGGTGTAACTGAAGTAAACTGCTGAAATAAGAATAGATTGAGCATCGTTCTTTCTCACGTTCAATTCCACAACTTACTGGCACATCTATTAGCATCTAAAAACTTGACTTGGTTACTCGTTCTATCATCTTCCCATTAGATTTAAGCCATTATTCTAAGTCTGTGAACCACTATATACACTCTGGTATAAATGGAAATCACTTTACTCTAGAGTCGGGGATATAAAAATACACATAAATCTAAACTTACCCTGTAAGACGGTATCTTCATGTATAGCAACTAATGATAATACCTCGTTCTAAGATTCAACGCTTAGGTTTTTATAGCCCCAAAAGTCATTATATAATAGCTTAAACATTTACCAACTTAGATTCTCCTAACAGTAAACATAGATAGATCCAAACCTTTGATGGACCATACCACTTCTGTCATAGTCTACCAGCATCATACCTGCAAACTTATATTTCTAAACCATGACAATCAAGATTATATCAAAAGGCTGAACATCATCATTCAAAACTCCTTAACTTGGCTATTTAGAACACCATATACCATCTAACTAGTCTTTCTCCACCTAGCAAATCAACGGCACCACTAGCCACACACAATCATGTAATAGCCTTAGAAAAATGCCGCAACCTCATATCACCTTGGCATACTTCTACTTCATACATACAACATCATACTTCATTACAAATCAAATAAACTTAAGCTCTTGCATGCACTGTTCAAGCCCATTAGATCGCTTCCATAAAACTAGTATCATTACCAAGAAATAATCACATGCACCTTCATGACATCACTGCTATGCCTCAAATCTACTACATACCTTCTCATGAGTGGTACTAGTTTACAACTACCAATGAAAAAAAAGTCGAGGGGGGGGGGTAAAGTCAGATAATAGACATGGTTAACCATAATCTTATATTATAAACCCACACAACCTTATCTACTTATACGACTTTCTCTCATCACACTTACTTACTCAAGCATACATTTAGACTACCTTCAAATTCCACAAACAACCTTATGTCTATAATTATAACTTATTGGCTAATCTAGACATTTCATACTTCAAGCAAACAACAACTCACCTTCGCTAATAACTCCTTCTCTGCGTTCTACTAAACTAACACATAAGGACATATCACTTTAATACCAACTCAATCTCATGCCAAAAAATTCGGCTATACATCCATTCAATAAATCGCCCTTACTACTTTTCTTGCCATTATGCCTCTAAAACCCGAGTTCCAACCAACACAAGAACCAACAAGATGGGCAATAAGTTCCTAGTAAATCGAAATAGGCCTCACACGGCTTCACTAGACTTTTAGTTTCAACAACACAATGATAATAAGATTACAAAAGACAAAAAATAGACACAAAATAATCAATGATCCAAGAATATATATCTTACTCTGTATAAATAAATAAAAATCTGAGTCAAATATTTCCCCCATACACTACCATACAATCCACACATACTACTAGTTACCACATTAGTTTATCACTAAAATGGGGTAAATCATCCTCAAACATCGGTTAGTCAACTAAGATATTTATTTACATAAAAGTCACCTTCACTCTGACTTCTAACTTTGTGACTTCACATCACCAACTTCTTGGTCCAACATCACTACCAATAGGTCATGACACCGACACTTAACTTATACTACTACTCGGGTGGAAATACAGTTCGAACATTCTGCTATACATCACCCCCCCTTAAGTGTGATGTCAGCAACATAATTTCTGAAAAGGACTGAATATACTCACTATCGTTGGCTGGAAAGCATGATTTCATCATAATCAAAGTTCACACTAGAATCAATACACTATGAGGTACTAACGGACTCTTCACAAGTCCTTGTACAATATCAAAATCTTATATGGCTCAATCAGAAAGAATCATGTCATTTAGTCTCTAAACTTCTGTACTTAAATCACCCCAATAATAAGACATATCTAAGAACATCAGAGTGAGGAAAGAATTGGGATGACTGTTACTTTCGTATGGCCGACACCATAGCACGAATTAGAGTATAAAAGAGGAACATTCTGACTCTATTGCACGAACTAAAAGATGAAGAAGGAGAGACATTCCTAAACGCCTTGTAGCCTTCTTCTTATAAGTGTGGCATGCTATACACCCATAAATAAGACTCTACCCGACGTGATTTCGCAGACACCCTGGGACCATGAACCGTACTTTGATACCAACTTTGTCATGACTCGAACTAGGGTCTGGCCATGATGGACATCCTGAACCATGAAGGTTCGGATGTCCTACTCTATCTGATCTAGTAATCGTGCACAACATTCATATCATAAAAGAAAATATGGAAATATAATCTGATATGAAAACATGGTCATTAACTCTAGGTTTCATGACATAAGAAAGAAAATTGTAGTTTAAAATATCTGAATAAGATCTATCTGAGTCTACAAAATCTCTACTACACCTCAAAACTATTCTAAAAATTTGGACAAGGCCCCTAGTAGACCAAAACAATGGAATAACATGATTTGAAATAACAGGCCTTTTGGAACAAAGAAGGCTCACCACTGTACGAATCACTTCTCTCTGGAATACTCTACTGATTAGCCAAACCCTTAGACTGAGCCTACGAACCTGGGAGGTAGGGGTCAATACAGATGTACTGGTATGCAGAGCAAATCCAAAATAATAATTTATATTCAACTTATATGAGAGCAATTTAAAACAGTTCATAAACATATCATATAGTAAGAAATCTCATGGGCATTTTCAAAAGACTTTGAAAGAAAATCATCTGAACTCTGAAACATTCTTTGTTTTACTTCTGCGCTAGGTGGTATACCCTACAACTCTAAAATTTCATGGGCTATATGGAATCCACCATTGACTCGGTGGGGAAACCTCCAACCCAAGTGTGCTGCAAGGGTTAGAGTCTCTGACTCTGCTACGCAACACGGCCGTCGCCAGCGTAAAAATAATATACCTATATCGGCTAATCACAGTTTTAGGCTAAGAGTTACTTGAACTCAAACCTTCTTCGGGAAACTACCTAACCCTCTTTAAGCCCAGTTTTAACACTTTAAAACATGCATTCTCTGAAATCAAACTCTAAAAACATACTTTGTTATGGCATACATACTTATGGTATCGTCATACCATTGACTTGTAAGTCACATCTCTGAACCATAATTAGCATACAATAATCTCTTTTTCAAAATGTAAATCTGGGACCACCATATCAATAAATCATTTCAAGAAACTCTTTCTTAAAGCTCATGTAAACATATGCAAGAAACTCTCTTTGTCAACATTGTAAGAATTCAAGGTGGTCATGCCAAAGTTCTCAATTACATGCATTTCTTTCTCTTTAACACAAGAACATCATAGTAACATCAAGAAACACCCTCTCATTATTTCTAAATCATATTTTAATTGCTATGACATTGATAAAACTACTTTCAAATCACAAGGCATGCATTTCAACTTTTTTCCAACAAAACCATAATCTTTAATTCAACATACGAGAGGGGTTTCATAATATGTGTTCTCAGCTATGATGGCATTTTATGACTAGGACTTAAATTAGCCATAACTTCTTGCTCGAGTATCAAATTTGGGCGAATCTTATATCAATGAAAAGCTCATTCAATTCCCCACACTACTAAAATGATTAACATGCCATATTTGCATAGGATTTATTGCTTTGGAATGTCTACGCATAGAAATAACGATTTTTGTTCTAGCCTAAAATGCAGGGTGTTACACCTCATTAGCACATTCAAAGATATCATATTGCTATTTGTGACTTCAAAACCATAGTTATTTGCTCAGCACACAACACCGTCTCATCTATTCCTATCTAATTACTCAATGAGAGACTATGAAAGAGATCATGTTGCTACAACATCACACATCAAAGGAGTATTTTTCTAAAATTTGACTAAATCAACTAACATTAGACAGGAAGGGTATATGCACAGTGGAAAGTAGAAGCATAAACAACATGGTTTCATCTAGAATGAATTTAACCCCAACTTCCTAAACCTTCTTACTTCACGCATCTAGCTACAATGCCCCTACATTCCCTCACCCGCAACTAACGTGTGAAATTTTTTTTCCCCAAATACCAACTGCATCTAACCATTAGATTATCATCTTAACAACTCAGAATTATGAAGAATGAATTAAGATGTTACAAATATTGCAAGATAATACATCACAGGCAATACTAAAATTCAAAACTACTATGATAGGGAAAAAGCTAGATCATGCCCCAAAATCCTAGCCAACATCACAAGACCTAAAAAGAAAGAAAATAAATTTAAATCTTAAAGCACATACCTCAAAGGTTGAAAGAAGGATGAAAGTTGGGGAAAATTTTAAAAAATTAGTAGGAGGGAAGGGTACAAGGGGAAACACTTGAGGGGGAAAATAAAAGGATTTAGGAGCTTGAGGGGGTATTTATAGAGGGGAGGGGTGGGTTAGGTTTAATTAAACATTTTATACCCTATTATAACCCACTCTTCGATGTAGTATGATCATGTAGACCTACTGGAGAATGTCAATTGCCATTTAACTATCCACCGCGATGCGATAATTTTGCGTCAAGTCACTGTATTTTGACAATTGTCAATTTTTCACGTGACACAATGCGCTGATATCACGCCAGTCCATTAGAATTTGACAATTGTCAAATCACACTTCTCAATGTCGCGATGGAAATATCGGATCCTTACTAGAATTTGACAATTATTAATTTACCCAGTTCTACATCATGCCATTCTTCAAAATCAGATGTCCTTGTGTAATTTTCACCCTTTTCTTACCGAAGAAGGTCCCCACTTACACACATTATTTTGAAAACCTAAGTGCTCTCCTCATATGCAGTAATCTTCTTATTTTCACTTTGTAATACCTTGCAATCTCAAACAAAAACAACAAATATAATAAGTAAAAGTGGGTTGCCTCCCACTCAGCGCCTTAGTTTTGGTCTTGGCACGACTCATCTTTTTGTATTTTTCTTTTCATTTTAATTTTACAAGCTAAAAATTAAAGTACCTATTACAATATATGTGTGGGTTTCCTCCCACGTAATGCCTTATTTTACGTCATGGCACGACTCAGCTCATCATCACTGATCAACAAAAGTGATAGATTCCTTGTGCTTATCCTGATGATCCGCCCAATAGTGCTTTACACGCTGTCCATTTACAAGGAACTTCTCCATCTTCTCTTTATTTCGTAACTCTATAGCGCCATAGGGTCTCATACGCACCACCTCAAAAGGTCCAGACCATTTCGATCATAATTTACCAGGAAACAATTTAAGTTGTGAATTAAACAACAACACAAGTTTCCCGATTTCAAATTCCCTAGCTTGAATTCTCTTGTCATGTGATCTTTTGTTCTTCTCCTTGAAGAGCTTTGCATTTTCGTAGGCATGGAGTCTAAACTCATCAAACTCATTTAGTTGCAATAACCTTCTTTCCCCCACGACAGTCATCTCAAAGTTCATCTTCTTCACCGCCTAATATACTAGGTGTTCCAATTCCACAGGAAGATAAAATGCTTTACCATACACCAAGCGGTATGGAGACGTCCCAATGGGCACCTTATACGCTGTTCAATAAGCGTAAAGTTCATCATCTAGTTTCTCTGCCCAATCTTATCTCTGGCCATTCATGGTCTTCTGAAGTATTTGCTTAATCTCCCAATTTGACACTTCAACCTGTCCACTAGTTTGAGGATGGTATGTGGTGGTAACCTTGTGCCTAACACCATACTTATCAAGAAGATTTTTGAACCAGGTGTTGATAAAATACTTACCTCCATCACTAATTATTTCTCTTGGTGTACCAAATATGGAAAATATATTCTTCTTCACAAACTTCAACACCACTCTTGCATGATTAGTTGGACTCGCCATAGCTTCCACTTGTTTAGAAACATAGTCAACTTCTACAAGAATGTACAGATTACCTTTCGAAGATGGGAATGGGCCTATGAAATTGATCCCCCAAATATCAAAGACTTTTACTTCTAAAATATTGTTGAGGGACATCTCATGATGCCTAGCTATAGTACCCAACATTTGACATTGATCACAATTCTTTACAAAAGCCACTGTATCTCTAAATAGAGTCAGCCAGAAAAAACCTGATTGCAACAATTTTCTTGCAGTCCTCTTACCCCCATGATATCCACCATATGGATATGAGTGGCAATCTTGTAACACCTTTAAAAATTCAGCCTATGGGATACACCTATGAATAACTCCATCTGGACCCTGCTTGAAAAGGTATGGTTCATCCCAAATGTAAGCACGAGAATTATGGAGTAATTTCTTTCTTTGTTGTGTGGTAGCCTTAGGATGGTACACCTCACAAGCTATCAAGTTCACAATGTCAGCATACCATAGGAACTCAACTACATCTAATGAAAATAACTTCTTATCAGGAAACTCCTCCTTAATACTCACAAAGTCACCACAATATGATTTTAATTTTTCAGCCGTAAAAAGTGATTAACAACTTGATTTTTATCTCCCTTTCTATCTTGAACCTTAAGATTAAATTCTTAAAGTAGAAGAATCCACCTAATCAGTGATGGCTTTGCATCTTTTTTGTTCACAAGATACTTAATGGCAGCATGGTCAGTATGAACAATTATCTTTGTACCAACTAAGTAAGATCAAAACTTGTCTAATGCATATACTACTGCCAACATCTCTTTCTCTGTAACCATTTAGTTAACTTGAGTATCATTCAACACCTTTCTAGCATAGTAGATCGATCAAAATACCTTCTCTTTTCTCTGACCTAACATTGCTCCCACCGTAATGTCACTAGCATCACACATCAGCTCAAATGGTAACTCTCAATCTGGTGCAATCAAGATAGGTTCTTCCGTCAACTTCTTCTTAAGCTTTTCAAAAGCTTCATGGAAATCAACCCCTAACTTGAACTTGGATTCTTTCTCTAACAATTTGCACATGGGGCTTGCAATCTTTGAGAAATCTTGAATGAATCATCTATAGAACCCAGCATGTCCCAAAAAGCTCCACACTCCTTTGATTGTGACTGGATGAGGCAACGTTTCAATCAATTAAACCTTTGCTTTGTCACCTTCAAGCCCTTTGCATGACACTTTAAGACAATTCCTTTCTTAACCATAAAGTGGTACTTTTCCCAATTCAACACCAAGTTTGTTTCTTTGCATCAAGCAAGTACTTTGTCGAGATTCTCCAAACACTTTTCAAATGAATTACCATAAACGAAGAAATCATCCATGAATACCTCCAAAAACTCTTCCACCATGTCTGAAAATATCGCCATCATAAACCTCTGAAATGTAGCAGATGCATTGCATAAGTCAAAGGGCATGTGTCTGAAAGTATACGTACCGTATGGATAAGTGAATGTAGTCTTCTCTTGGTTTTTTGATGCTATTCTTATCTGATTATAGACAAAGTACCCATCTAGAAAATAATAATACTCTTGCCCCGCCAATGTATCCAGCATTTGGTCAATGAAGGGAATTGGATAATGATCTTTACGAGTCTTTTCATTCAACATTCGTTAATCTATACATAATCTCCAACCGGGCACTGTACGTGTGGGAATCAACTCATTATCATCATTGGTCACTACTATCATTCCTCTCTTCTTTGGTATACAGTGCACCGAACTTGCCCATTTGCTATCAAAAATTGGGTAGACAATACCACTATCTAACCACTTGATCACTTCTTTCCTAACCACCTCCTTCATCACAAGATTCAATCTTTGTTGTTGCTGCACTCTAGGTTGGTAACCCTCTTCCATGTAAATATTATGCATGCAAAACATTGGATTAATTCTTGAAATATCAGATATCTACCAGCCAATTGCCTTTCTTCTCCTCTTGAGAACCGTTACAACTTTATTTTCCTATAAATCTGATAATCCTGGAGACAAAATAATAGGCAAGGTATCTTGATCACCAAGAAAAACATATTGTAAATACGGAGGAAGAACCTTAAGCTCCAAGTTAGGAGCTTCTTTGACTAAAAGCCTAGGTGATACACCAATTGTCCTATTTAAAGGTTTGAATGACACTTTATCTCAATTATGACCAAATTCATAACCTGGACCAATTTCAATGCTTCTATGTCTCTATGCAGATCATAACCCATCAAAGCTCACTCTAATGGATCATCAGACAACAACTGCCACTCCGAAGCAAGATCAATAACTGATATTGATAACAACTTCTCATATATTGCTGGCAGTTTCAATGCCTTGTACACATAAAAAACTTCTACTTTGTCATGCACTCACATTGTCATTTCTCCAGCTACTACATCAATGAGGGACTATTCCATTGCTAAAAAAATTCATCCCAAAATAAATGGAACAATAGGATCAGACTCAAAGTCAAGAATCACTAAATCCACCGGAAATATTAAAGATCCCACTTACACCAACACATCTTTAATAATACCATTTAGTCTAGCAAGTGACCTATCAACCAACTGCAATATAATAGTTGTGGGTTTGGGACTCCCAAGACCCATATTTTGGTACCATGATGTAGATATAAGATTTATTCTATCACCCAAATCACACAATACACGTGTACAAATAGTATGACCAATGGTAATCTACAAGGTAAAACTACCTGGATCCTTCAACTTCATGGGCAGTTTATTTTGAATTTAGACGTGCACTCTTGATTAAGGCAACTGTAGCATATTCAGTCAATCGATTCTTATTGGCAACAATATCCTTTAAGTATTTAGCATATTTTGGCACACTCTGCAGAATGTGAATAAGAGAAAGGTTTACCTGAACCTGCTTCAGAAGATCTAGAAACTTCTTATAACTGGCTTTCTCTTGATGCTTTCTTTCCCTTTAAGGAAAGGGTAAGGAAATAGTCTTATTTTCCACAAATATTTCTTCACTTTTCTCATTTTCCTTAACTTCTACTTCTGCATTCTCTTTCAAATTATCATCCGTGACTGTGGGATTGTCCTGCTCCTGAACCGTCTTAGTTTGTAGCCCCTCCTTGTTGTAACCACATTCACCTATTTAGGATTATCCTTAGTGTTTCTAGGCAATGCTCCTTGTGTCCTTGTGTTCTACGATCCTGTAATTTGAACCAACTACAACTCCAGATTTCTTGTCAGCAATTGTTGACTCTTTAACTCAGCTGCAAACTATGCTTGTTGAGTCTTTATGTCTACCACAAACTATGCTTGTTGAGCCATGAACTGCTTAATCAACTCCTCCACATTGTTATTCTGAGCAGTCGCCTGATTATTCTGTGCTAGCTATGGATCTAATTGCACTGGTCCCTTATACTGATTTGTAATATTTGCCTAATTTCCACTCCATGAGAAATTAGAGTGGTTCCTCCAGTTTGGATTATATGCACTGCCAAAATTCTATTGACCGTGACGATTTGCATTCCCCACATAAATGACCGAATCTTGATTCAGCAAACATACATCTATTTTATGCTCACCACTTCTACAAACCTCACACCATGAATATAACTATTGAACTGCATTTGTTGTGGCTGCTGGTTGTGTTTCACCCAACTTTAAGTTGTTGAGCTTAGTAGTCATATTATTCTGCATTGCTGCAACCTATGCCTGTAATGCAGTGAATTGATCAATCTCCAATACCCCTGCAACCTTCTTGGGAGCACTCCTTGAGTCTGTATGCCAATTTGGATTCCCTTGTGCGATTTGATTTAGCAATGTATATAGTTCTTCATATGTTTTCTCCAAAGATTGGTCTCCTACTGCTGAATCTAAGAGAATCTTAGTATTATACTCAAGGCCTTCTATAAATATATGCACCAAGACATCATTCAATTGATGGTGATTAGGACAATTTCTGAGCATGCCTTTGAATCTCTCCCAAGTTTGGTAGAGATTTTCTCCATCGTTCTAGCTAAAAATCAATATCTCACTCCTCAATCGTGCAGTCTTCTGGGATGGAAAGAATATAATGAGGAAAGTCCAAGCATAATATTCCTATAAAGTGATGAAGTGCGGCGATTCAGCATGTAACCACCTCTTTGCTTCCCCCATTAGATAAAGGAGGAAGAGTGTCAATCTGATATAATCAGCATTCACATCTTCAGAAATGTATGTATCGCTTATTTCCAGAAAGGTCTTCAAGTGTTGCTGCAGATCCTCATATGAAAGTCCATGAAATTCCCCCACATATTTCAATAATTTCACCATATTTTGTTTCAATTCCCACCGACCTCCTGGTTCATGCTTCTGAATTGTAACACCCCGACGTCTTCTTAGCTAAATTCTGTCCATAAAAAATCTAAGCCTTAGCTTTTAGAATGATCTAAATTAATTTTCATGTGGAATTTCCTAGATTATAACCTTTCATTACGTAGATGACTGAATTATCTTTCCAACGATATAAGATTCATCCAAAATGGACCCTCGGTGAAGAAGTTATGAATAATTTAAAGTTCCAGTCGTAAACATCATCATTTTTGGTGTCTAGCAAGTTGAGGAGAGGGGTCAAATTGAAAATCGCCAAATTGCAGTGGGGCTCCATCAGGGTGGCGCATCGCGGAGGCACTCAATTTTCCACTCGTCGAATTCCAGTGGACCACTGCGATTGTGGCGCATCGCGGTGGCACCCGAAATCAGGATTTTAAGTTCAAATTTCCAGTTTCATTTAGGAGTCATTAAGGGTAATTTTGACTTTTTCCTAGCCTTTAAAACCGTCCAAACAAAGGATTTAGGGTATGTTTGAGCAAATTAACCCTACTTTCATCAAAATCATCAAGAATGCTCTCTAGAGCTTCAAACAAAAACTTCAAGAAACTCAAGATTCAACTGTGAGTTTTCAAAATTGATTGAAGATTCGAAATCCCCGAATCACAGGATTCAAGAAACACCCATTGTTTTCCTATTTTGAGGTACGCGGGGTTTTTCTAAAAATCTCATGGGCATAGAAATCATGATTTTAAGAAGGGGTTTTCAGATTTATGAATACATTCATATTGTAGAAATCTTGACGGTATTGTTTTGGTCTTTTGACCTTCCCCAAATTGATTGGAAATTATATATATACATATGAATATGTTTTATAATTTATGAATGAATTGAGAGCATGACGCACATGAATCCCTCTCTTGGTATGATTTTCCCAATTTTCTTATGATATAGATTGTATCTTGAAAAGAATGATATGAAATATCTTGATTAATGCTACAAATTGATTTATGGTTTTGAATTCGAAAGAGAGGTTTGTGAATATTGATAAATTTTGAAAATATTCATATAATGAAAGAGTGCATGATTTTTTCAAAAGCACATGACCACCATATGTTTGAACAATCTCAGCATAGTTTTGACTTGGGTTCTCAAAACATGAAATCTTTTATATTGTTTGCATGTTTGGGTGGTCTGAACTGTGTTTTAATAAAAGAATTATGCATGCTGCATTATGGCTCAGAAATAGGACTTGCAAGTCTTGGTGTGACGACATTAATTCAGATTATGCCATGATAATTCAGAACAGATTTAATGCATATTTGAAATCAGACTTTTAAGATATTGAAACTAGAAACATGCAAGATTTAGAATAGGATAAAATTGGGAGTAAATAGAGTTTTGGTGGTTTCCCAAAGAAGTCATAAGTATTAAACAACTTATCGCACAAAACTGTGATTTGCCGATCCGGGTTTATTTATTACGTTGGCCTAGAGCTATGTGGCGTATTAGATTTAGGAACTCTAACCCTTGTGGCACACTTGGGTTGGGGGCTTCCCCTTCGAGTAAATGGCGGATTCCATACCACCCATGGAATATCAGAATTGTAGAGGAGTGCCACCTAACTCAAAAGTAATAGACAGATCAGAACTTGCATTGACAGGCAGGTTACATGTTTTGCAAAAATGCGCCCATGTGTTTCGAAAGCCACTTGATGTATAATGTTTTGACAAAGTAGTTTCCCAAACTATTTTATTTACATATAAGCTTTATTTTTTATTTCTTTGCATACCAGTATATCTGTATTAAACCCCCTCCTCTCTCCAAGTTTTGAGGCTCAGTCTAGGGGTCCAGAAAGGCAATAGATTTGTTAGACAGAGTTGCAGTGATTAGTTGGTGAGCCTTTTCTATTTGAGAAGGCCCGTATTTCAGATTATGTCCCTTATTATTGTTTTGGTCTACTGGGGGCCTTGTCCCAGTTTTCAGATAGTTGTTAGATTTTCCTGTAGTAGAGATGTCGCAGACTGAGTTAGATGTTATTAGATATAGTTGATTTTCAACTTTCATACTTATGCTGAATTTAAAATTGACCATGTTTCTGTAGTAGATTATGTTTCTGCATCTTCTTTATTTATATGAATGTGTGCATGGTTACCAGATAAAGGGGGACGTTCTGGGTCCTCAGGTTTCGGGATGTCCATCACGGCTAGGCCCTAGTTTGGGTCGTGAAAAACTTGGTATCAAAGCATGGTTCTTAGTCCCAGGGTGTCTGCGAAATTGCATCGAGTAGAGTCTTATTTATGAGTGTGTAGTGCACCATACTAATAAGCAGGAGGCTACTAGGCATTTAGGAATATTTCTCTTCTTTATGATTTAGTTTGTGTTTCAGAGTCTAATCTATCCCCTAATAAATGATCTCTTTCTTTTCAGAAAAAAACAATTATGCCTCCCCATCGCACCAATGCTAATGCTTAAGACGACGAAGTCCATCCCACTCATGGGATGAGGACACATAATAGATCTCACACTCCAGAACCTGTCCCTACTCTAGGAGTCCCTCCAGTCCCAACCAGTCCACCTAGGTCTTCTCAGACTAATGTTAACCATCCCTCGACTAATCAGAGGGATATTTTGAATACAGAATTCAGATAATCTATTCATATGCTGACACTGTTTGTTTCTAATCAGGCCCAATAATCAGAAGATATTAGTTATGCACCTGTTACATCTGAAGCTACTAGGGTGGGTCAGTTCATGAGAATGAACCCGTCTAAGTTTACTGGCACTAAGGTAGAAGAAGATCTTCAAGAGTTTATAGACGAAATGGAGAAGATTTTCATAGTGATGCATGTGGATCAGGTGAAAGGTGTTGAGCTAGCAGCATACCAGCTAAACGATGTAGTGAACCAATGGTATAATGAGTGGGAAGAGACGAAGGGTGACAGTGCTGAGCCGATAGTGTAGGACAAGTTGGTGGAAGCTTTTCTTGATCGGTTCTTTTCTCTAGATTTGAGGGAATCCAAAGTGGAGAAGTTCATGAACCTTAATCAGGGTAAAATGAGTGTTCATGATTACACTTTAAAGTTTAATCAGCTGGCCCGTTATGCTCCTGAGATGACGAGCAGTATGAGGGCCCAAATGAGAAAGTTTGCTTCTGGCCTTTCAGATGATCTGGTACTTGAATGTCAAGGAGTAATGCTAAATAGGGAATTAGAGTTTGCTAGGCTGACAGTCCACATACAGCAGGTTGAGGAGAAGAAGAAAAAGATAGCCGAGTCTAGAGAGAACGACAGGCAAGTGAAGAGAGCCAGATGAGCAGATCAGAACCCCAGTCAGCAGCAGGGTGGTAATTGGGGTAATAAATGGAAAAATAATAAGTTTTGGGGCAAGGCGCAGTCTGCAGCTAATGCCCCAGCACCCAGACCTCCAGTTGATAGATGATCTCAGAGTTTTCAGGCCAGCCAAGGACCTAGAGCTCAGGATACTCAGTCGTAAGATAGTGTGTCTTAGCAGTACTATTCTTATCCGCGATGTGAGACTTATGGTAGGCATCATTTGGGAAGGTGTCAGTTGGGGTCATCGATGTGTTATTCATGCGGTCAGATCGGCCACTGCCAGAGAGAATATCCCTCTGCTAGGAGGAATAATGGTGGAGATAAGTCTTAGGGAAACTCTTCTGCACCACCACTACCTCTAAAGGGCACCAATTCAGCTACCAGGAGTGGTCGCAATCGGCTTTATGCTCTGACTAATCGCCAAGAGGTAAAAGCCTCACCAGACGTAATCACTGGTATAATACAAATCTTTTCCCGTGAGGTACATGTATTTCTTGATCCTGTGTCTACCTTATCTTATATAACCCCATATGTGGCTATTGGTTTTGGGTTTGAACCCGATGTGATTGCTGAACCTTTCTCTGTTTCCACTCCGATGGGAGATTCGATTGTGGCTAGAAGTGTACAAAAATTGTGTTGTGCCTATTCTTAGTAGGGATACTGTAGCAGATCTTATAGAAATTGATATGGTTGCTTTTGATGCTATCCTAAGGATAGACTGGATCCATCGGTGTTATGCCACACTAGACTGTAGGGCCCAAAAGGTTACCATTTCTTTTTCGAATGAGCCAGCAATAGAGTGGGAGAGGCACTCCTTATCACCTAGAGGGCACTTCATATCTTATCTCAGAGCCTGTAAACTTATTTCCAAGGGTTGCTTGTACCATCTTATTTGGGTTAAAGATTCTAATGCCAAAAGTCTCCCTCTTCAGTCTATTCCAGTAGTAAATGAATTCCCAGAAATTTTTCTAGATGTTCTCCCAGGAATTCCACCCGATAGCAGATAGATTTTGGCATTGATATGTTGCCAGATACCTGTGCTATTTCTATTCCACCATATAGAATGGCTCCTGCAGAGTTAAAAGAGTTGAAAAAACAGCTAGCAGATCTCCTAAATAAGGGTATTATCAGACCTAGTATTTTTTATTGGGGTGCACCTATACTCTCCGTGGAAAGAAAGATGGTTCCCTACGTATGTGCATAGATTACCACCAGTTGAATAAGGCCATAGTGAAAAATAAATATCCTCTTCCTAGAATCGATGACCTTTTTGATCAGGGTGCTAAGTTTTTTTCAAAAATAGACCTTCATTTGGGATATCATCAGTTGAAAGTTAGGGAGTCAGACATTCCTAAAACAACCTTCCAAACTAGATATGGTCATTATGAATTCTTAGTTATGTCCTTCGGGTTGACCAACGCCCCTGCAACTTTCATGGACCTAATGAATAAGGTCTTCCATCAATTCTTAGACCTGTTTGTCATAGTTTTTATCGATGACATCTTGGTTTACTCTAAAAGTGAGGAGGACCATGCCAATCACCTCCGCATTATTCTTCAGACCCTCAAAGATCATAAGTTTTATGCAAAATTCTCCAAGTGTTAATTCTGGCTGAATGCTATTGCTTTCTTGGGGCACATTATGTCTTGTGAAGGGATTAAGGTTGATCCCCTAAAGATTGAGGCAGTAAAGAAATGGCCCAGACCCATGACTCCAACCAATATTCAGAGTTTCTTGGGTTTGGCAGGGTATTATCGGAGATTTGTAGAGAGTTTCTCTTCTATAGCTGCTCCACTTACTAAGTTGACTCAAAAAAAGGTGAAGTTTTTATGGTCCGACTCTTGTGAGAATAGTTTTGCGAATTTGAAAGACAAGTTGACTACGGCTCCTATTTTGACTCTTTCGGAAGGTACAGAGGGTTTTGTTGTGTATTGTGATGCATCCCATATGGGACTTGGGTGTGTACTTGTGCAGCACAAAAAGGTGGTGGCTTATGCATTTAGGCAGTTAAAGGTACATAAGCGGAACTACCCCACTCATGATTTAAAATTAGCAGTTGTGCTATTTGCACTTAGAATTTAGAGGCATTATCTTTATGGAGTGCATTTTGATATTTTCACTGACCATAAGAGTTTATAGTATGTTTTCTCGTAGAAAGAACTAAATCTCAGGCAAAGGAGTTTGATGGAGATTTTGAAAGACTATAACATGAGCCTTGACTATCATTCGGGTAAGGCAAATATGGTAGCCGATGCCCTCAGCAAATTGTCTATGGGCAGTCTTTCTCATGTTGAGGAAGGGAAGAGAGAGATGGTGAAAGATATTCACTAGCTTGCAAATCTAGGAGTACGACTCTTGGATTTCAAAGATAGGGGAATGGTTATTCATGAGAAAACTACGCCTTCCCTTTGTGCGGAAGTTAAAAAGAAGTAGGTTGAAGATCCCATCTTGATGCAAATTAAGAATGATGTGGGTCAGCAGAAGGTGATGTCATTTGAGATCGGTGGTGATGGTATTTTGAGATACCATGGTAGATTATGTGTACTAGATGTGTATGATTTGCGGAATATAATCCTTGAAAAAGCTCACACTTTGAAGTATGTTGTTCACCCAGGCTCTAGTAAGATGTACCAGGATTTAAAAACTTTGTATTGGGGGAATAATATGAAGCGTGATATGGCTAAGTTTGTTTCCAAGTATTTGAATTGTCAACAAGTTAAAGTAGAACACATGAGGCCAGGTGGTTCTTCCCAAGAGATAGCTTTGCCCTTGTGAAAGCGGGAGATGATTAATATAGACTTCATTACAGGGATCTCGAAGTCCCAAAACCAGTATAATTCTATTTGGGTGATTATAGATAGACTGACCAAGTCACCCATTTTCTGCCTATCAGGACTAACTATTCGGGAGAGGATTACGCCACGCTGTTCATTGCAGAAATAGTTTGCGTATAATAATAGTTTCCATTCCAGTATTAAGATGGCACTATTTGAGGCACTGTATAGGAGAAGATATAGGTCTCCTATAGGATGGTATGAAGTAGGTAAGATGCAAATATTTGGGCTCGATCTTGTTCATTAGGCAATGCAAGATGTGAAAGTTATCAAAGAATGACTTAAGATGGCTCAGAGTCATCAGAAATCTTATGCCGATGTTAGGAGAAGAGATTTAGAGTTTGAGGTCGGTGATTGGGTATTTCTAAAAGTTTCTCCTATGAAGAGAGTCATGCGATTTGGGAAGAAAGGTAAATTGAGTCCTCACTATAGAGGACCATATCAGATTTGAGGAGAAGGTGGTGTTGCATATGAGTTAGAATTGCCTACCAGTTTGGGTTCTGTCTATCCGGTATTTCACATATCTATGTTGAAAAAATGCATTGGAGACCATTCTTTGGTGTTGCCTGTAAAAGAGATCAAGGTAATAGCCTCCTTATCATATGAAGAGGAACCTATTGCAATCCTAGATTGTCAGGTTCGGAAGTTGAGAACTAAAGAAATAATTTTAATTAAGGTGTTGTGGAGAAATCAAAAAGTTGAAGAAGCCACTTGGGAATTAGGGGACGACATAAGAGCAAGATACCCACACTTTTTTGACCCAGTAGATGACAGAGTTGAAGGTACAACCCTTACCTTAATCTTTCTATGCTTTAGTATGCTTGGAATTGTACTTGTCTGTTTTCCGCATCATCATTTGGGGATGAATGATCCCAAGGGTGGGATATTGTAACACCCCGATGTCTTCTTAGCTAAATTTTGTCCATGGAAAGTCTAAGCATTAGCTTTTAGAATGATCTAAATTAATTTTCATTTGGAATTTCCTAGATTTCAACCTTTCATTAAGTATATGACTGAATTAGTTTTCCAACAATATAAGATTTATCCAAAATGGACCCTCGGTGAAGAAGTTATGAATCATTTAAAGTTCCAGCCGTAAACATCATCATTTTTGGTATCTAGCGCATCGCAGAGAGGGTCAAATTGACAATTATCAAATTCTAGTGGGGTTCCGCAATGGTAGCGCATCGCAGAGGCACTCAATTTCCCACTTGTCGAATTCCAGTGGACCACCGCGATTGTGGTGCGTCGCGGTGGCACCCAAAATCAGGTTTTTAAGTTCAAATTTCCAGTTTCATTTAGGAGTCATTAAGGGTAATTTTGACATTTTCCTAACCTTTAAAACTGTCCAAACAAAGGATTTAGGGTATTTTTGAGCAACTTAACCCTACTTTCATCAAAATCATCAAGAATCCTTTTTAGAGCTTCAAACAAGAACTTCAAGAAACTCAAGATTCAACCGTGAGTTTTCAAAATTGATTGAAGATTCAAAATCCCCGGATCATAGGCTTCGAGAAACACCTATTGTTTTCCTATTTTAAGGTATGCGGGGTTTTTTCTAAAAATCTCATGGGCATAAAAATCATGATTTTAAGAAAGGGGTTTTCAGATTTATGAATACATTCATATTTTAGAAATCTTGACGGTATTGTTTTGGTCTTTTGACCTTCCCCAAATTTATTTGAAATTATATATATACGTATGCGTATGTTTTATGATTTATGAATTGTAACACCCCGATTCACTGAACCGGAATGCTACACGGTGCTCATGACCCCGAGGGACCACAAGCTAACTCCTGACTAATATTTGTACATGTATACTACAAATTATGATATAATAATGCAGAATACATAGAACTGTAAGGCCATAAGGTTCAACTGAATACAATCATGCGGGTGAAAATATCTAAAACAACTCAATCTGAACATAAATCTGAAAGCCCCTAAACTGTCTGAATAAGGAGTTGAAGAAACATGTCTCCAACTAACTCCGTAAAACTGAACTGAAGAAATAAATAAATAAATCAAATCATATTGTCCTTGAATCAATAAGGACTCACTCTGTCTCTGCGACTGGGATGGAGCTCGTGTCTCGAAACCTATGGTGTAACATGAAATGAAATCACCATAGTGCAAATGTGTCAGTACAACTGGAGTACTGAGTATATGAGGAAGGTAGGCTGAACATAAAGGGTTTCATGCATGAACAACACTGACTGACTAATATAAACGTAGGAGTACAAACACACATATATAGAAACTGGGATCATGAATACTGACCTATAAGCTAATACATGGTTTACTGATAACTGTCATAACTGATACTAAAATTGATAACATGGACGACTGTATCTACTAAAATCTGAAGAACACCCTGAGTTCTTTTACCGAGATTGATACTGAAACTATGGGAAGTAGTGTTTAGCTGACATGCCCCATGTATGCCGTTATGGCTAAGCTGGGGTCCAATCTCTGCCTTGACTGGAGGGGTATCAATACCGTGCCACAGGTAAAAACAGCCTGTGAGTGACCCTTATCTGGCGGGTACTCAATGAGAACAGTGGGAACCCTAAACTGACGGGTTAATCCACCTCATCAACCCTAATTTGACAGGTTAAGATGTCTCAACCTACGCTGGCTACGTAGTTCTGGAACATAAGGATGACTACTAAGAATCACACCCAGAACTGGCGGGTGAGTTTCCATCCTTGGGTTCACTCGGTGCTAACCTCTACTACCATCTGGAGGGACTAGACATGAGTAACTGACTGTGCATGACTTAATCTTACTGAATTCTGTTAACTCACAGAATGCTACTAATATCTGACAACTGACTAAGATCATGAGGTTTTCTTGAGTCACATGACTGACTGAAGTCTATGGAATCATAGCTTGAGTTCAGATATCGTGAAACATGATACGGATCTAAGCACATAGCTATAGTTTATGGGTACAAGTACCCCCAGGACTCGACGGAAGGAAACTGACACACATGACTAACTTGATCATAAGAGTAGAGTCCATAATATATAATATCATAAGTAGGGATCTCATACTATGCATGGTTATCAACAATGTATTGCATGGAAAGGATTTCATATCATATGGAAGTACTTGCACAATCTTAATATCATGTTCATTACATAATCATATTGGCAACACATACCAATAGCATGGAAGTTCATGTGGATTGCATGGTTATCATACATCTTGTTCATAAGTAGGATTTGCAAGTAAACATAGCATAATCTCATAAGGATAGTTCATGAGTATTCCAACAACATTTACAAGGAACATTAACAACATAGAAGTCATTGGAGCGTAAGGGCATATCATGAATCCTTCACTTAGTCACAATTTAGCTATATTGCATGATTTTTAGTTTCGTAGGCATTTTATCAAACACCTTACATGCACATCTTAAGCATAGGTGAAATCATCAAATTCATACATCATGAACAACCCAATTTACATGTTTCCAACTCATATGATATCATGAAATTCAAAACAAACATATACAGATTCCATCTTGGGAATCACCCAATATCAACAACATGATAATCAACACCCAACAATATAGAAATCATACTTTATAATGAAAAAGAGGGTTTTTGAACTTTATGGATGAAAGGGATCCATAAATCAACTCACGTATACTATTATATAGCAAAACAAACAAGCATCAACATGGGTATGATCATATCACCATAATCAACCAAGATTTTGTATTTTAAAGATTTATTCTTGAACTCCATGGATGAAAGAAATCCGTGGATGAACACTACGCATACCTTAGAAGGAAGATTCTTGATGATTGACGGAGGAATTTCCTTAAAATTGGATCTTCAAGCTTAATTATGCTACCCTAGTTGTTTTTCTCCTTTAGTGCTCTTGGATGATGATCTTTGAGATGAAAATAGGGTTGTAATATGTTTAGAAGCTATATATTTCGTAGGGTTAAGTTTAGGGACGTGTAAGGACTATTTAAAGACTTAATTACCTTTAAAATAACTCAAAACAGAGTGTTTTTGACACCTGAAATTGACTTAGGTGGCGCCTAACCAATCGCATATGCTTGGGTTGGGCGGCGCCTAACCAATCGCCTATGCTTACTGTCTCTCACAAAAATGGGTATAAATTTTTGCTCGAGTATTGGATTAAGACAAAATTGGTATCGTTGGAAAGATAATTTGATTATCTACAATTTGGTAGGTATAAATCAGCCAAAATACCACATTAACATTGAGTTATACTCATTCAAATATGACCCTTATAAAATCAAACACTAAAACTTGATGGATTCAAAAACTCTTAGCTTGTATTACCTTAAGTGACTCATATGAACATGATTAATGAATTATAAGCTATCCTATCACTAGGATATTGATGGTAAGTCATGTAGTCAAGTATGAATCACAGGATAGGAGATTTCATACATAGGAATACTTATTCACTTCCTAGCTTAGAAACATGTGGGGTATTACATGAATGAATTAAGAGCATGACGCACATGAATCCCTCTCTTGGTATGATTTTCCCAATTTTCTTATGATATAGATTGTTTTGAATGTATCTTGAAAAGCATGATATGAAATATCTTGATTAATGCCACAAATTAATTTATGGTTTTGAATTTGAAAGAGAGGGTTGTGCATATTGATAAATGTTGAAAATATTCATAAAATGAAAGAGTGCATGATTTTATCAAAAGCATATGACCACCATATGTATGAATAATCTCAGCATAGTTTTGACTTATGTTCTCAGAACATGAAATCTTTTATATTGTTTGCATGTTTGGATGGTTTGAACTGTGTTATAATGAAAGAATTATGCATGATACATTACGGCTCAGAAATAGGACTTGCTAGTCTTAGTGTGACGACACTAATTCAGATTATGCCATGATAATTCAAATTAGATTTAATGCATGTTTGAAATCAGACTTTTCAGATGTTGAAACTAGAAATATTTATGATTTAGAATGGGATAAAATTGGGCATAAAGAGAGTTTAGGTGGTTCCCTAAAGAAGGCGTGAGTATTAAACAACTCATCGCCCAAAATCATGATTTGCCGATCCGAGATTATTTATTACGCTGGCCTAGAGCCCTGTGGTGTATCAAATTTAGGAACTCCAACCCTTGCAGTACACTTGGGTTGGAGGCTTCCCCGCCGAGTCAATGACGGAATTCATACCTCCCGTGGAATATCAGAATTGTAGGGGAGTTCCACCTAACTCAAAAGTAATATACAGATTAGAACTTGCATTGACAGATAGGTTACATGTTTTGCAGAAATGCGCCCGTGTGTTTCGAAAGCCACTTGATGTATAATATTTTGACAAAGTTCTTTCCCAAACTATTTTATTTACATATAAGCTTTATTTTGGATTTCTTTGCGTACCAGTACATCTGTATTCACCGCTCCTCCTCCCATCAGGTTATGAGGCTCAGTCTAGGGGTCCAAAAAGGTAGTAGATTCATCAAACAGAGTTGCAGTGATTAGTTGGTGAGCCTTTACTATTCGAGAAGGCCCATCTTTCAGATTATGTCCCTTATTATTGTTTTGGTCTACTGGGGGCCTTGTCCTAGTTTTCAGACAGTTGTCAGATTTTTCTATAGTAGAGATGTTGCAGACTGAGTTAGATGTTATTAGATGTAGTTGATTTTCAATTTTCATACTTATGCTGAATTTAGAATTGACCATGTTTTCATAGAAGATTGTGTTTATGTATCTTCTTTATTTTTATAAATGTGTGTATGCTTACCAGATAGAGAGGGACGTTTTGGGCCCTTAGGGTTTAGGATGTCCATCACGGCTAGGCCCTAGTTTGGGTTGTGACATGAATACTATTAGTCACATGTTCGTAAGTGGGATTGCCACCTGACGAACAGGTCTTGCGGCTGGTTGAACAGGAACAGCTAGAATAAGAGGAGCTGAAACATTTCCAACATTTAGATCAGCAATAATTGGATTTCGTATTTCAACCATCTGTCCCTGTCGAATGTAATATTGGGTTCTTCTCCTCTGATGAAAAATTACTTCCGGTTTTGCAAAGGGCTCTACTAACTATTTATCCCTAGCTAGTCCAATGTTCAGCTAAACCTGCAAAAATTCAGCCACTAAGATCAAGTTGTTAACACATAACTTATTATCAAAAACCAAAAATTAAGCAATTTCCTAATTCTATTAGGTCCCCGGCAATGGCGCCAAAAACTTGTTGCGCCTCTATGCACACACAAGTGTACGCGATCGTACAAGTAGTATAGAGAATTAGACAGTCGGATATTATTCCCATGTGGATCAATAAATTAGAAACTTATTCAATCTTTAGTTTAATACAACTGTGTATTAAGTGCTTGAAAGTATCAAGATGATTTTAATTTTATAATATAATATAAATTATTAAACAAGAAATAATTAGTGACAACTGGAGCAAAGCAAGAAACGGTTGTAATCAATAATGAGGATAATTCCAGAGTTGAGGTATTCCAAACAATCATACGATTCTCTATTCTTATCACAGTTTAATTGATTATCGGGGTGATGATTTGCAAGGTTTATGCAACGATCTTGGTCTCCCGACCTCAAATATTTTATCTATTGAACGTTGTAGCTACAACTCCTGTAGAGATACAACAATTCTTCTAGATTCCTAGAGTTGTCCTCTCGCAAGTGAACCAAGCAAGGGTTCTAGGTATATCCCTATCCTAGATGCTAATTCAAATCCCTTATTTCATAAAAGAATAAGAACCATGCTCCCTAATTTCTTCGTTCTATCCTATGATTCTCCTCTCGGATGCACATATAAATATAGATTTATTCTAATGGTGGCCAATCATTAAAATAGTAAGCTCAAGAAATTAAGAACAACCCAGATGATAATCCAAAAAGAAACTATGAATAAGAATATAAAAGAGTAATCATGTTCTTAGCCTCATCCCCAGAAATAGAGTGTTTAGCTACTCATGTTTGAATTCATCATCCAAAATAAGTAATTAATCATACTCTAAACAAGTCTTGATGTAAAGAAGTTGAAAAGAATGTCTAAGAACCCTAAAAGAGAGAAATTTCTCTTTTTCCGCCGCTCCTATGCTTCCCAAAAGTCCCTAACATTATCTTGGATTTTTTCTTTTTTAGCTGGAAAAAAACACTTAAAATATTCTCGATTTTGCCACACGGCACATCGCGCCATGCCTTCAATTACTATTTTCCATTAAAATTTGGGAAATCACGGAGCTCAAGTATTCCTTGAAATTTGTAAAACTCACCCTCACCGTGATGCGTTACTATCGTGGTGAGCCACTAGATTTGGACAATTGTGAAATATCCATCCTCCGCGATGCGCTAAACTTTCAGGTCACACAATTTGATATGTTGGACTGCTCCGCAATATGGTAGTTTCGCGGACCTCTACTGGAAAGTGCCAAGTGAGAATTTACACCTCTCCGCGACGTGTTGATTTCGCAAACCTTCTCTGGAATTTGACCATTGCTATTTTGTTGGTTAGCGCAACACGGAGTGTCATCAAATGAGGATTTTTACTTTCCATCTTTCTTTTTTTAGCTTTATTTCACTCCGTTGTATTCCTTCAATCCTTCCATAACATCATTGTATCCAAATGCACACAATTCTTCATGAGTTTTAGCCTGAAAGTATTAATCATATTCATTAGGCATGAAACAGAATAAAAGCTAAATTATTCTTAATAATTCATAAAAAACTTCTTGAACTAAATCTAAATCTGGGTGCATATGGGTGCTTTGAGCATATAAATTTGCCCAAGATGTTGAGTATGATGTGAGGAATTAGAATATGTTGATAAGATTGAAATAGGGTATATTATAAAATTAAGATCGGCTAATCCTATCATGTGACCTTACCCTTTTGATGGTTTTTTCTTTACATAGTAGTAAACTAGTACTTCATGTGAGAAGGTATATAGTGGATTTTGAATTGTAATAGTGATGTCATGGAGGGGTTGTGATTGTAGGTAGTAGTTAAGTGAAGTATATGGGTTGATTTCCTAATTTGATGGACTAGTATAGTATATGGCCTGCTTTACCGATGGTATATAATTGAGGATAGACGACAGGCTTGAACTTTAGTTGTGGAGTTAAGGATTGGAGTGTAGTTGTGAGAATAATAGCTTAAGATTAATGATGCATGTTTTGTGGAGTAATTAGCAGACTTGATGTGGTATGCGAAATGACCTAGGTTGATGATTTATGAAAAGTTTAAGTGGAAAACGTGAGTTATATGCGTACATGAGGAATAGTGTCAATGATGAATTGTGGTTGAATCATTAAGTGGGTAAGAACAAGAACATTAGTATATAGGAATAAATTGAACCCCTAGTAGCAGGTTCCTAAATAAAGTTTTATGGGTACAAGTACTTTTTGTACCTAGATTTAATTCTTGAATCTTGTAGTATGGAGAAGTCTGGGAAGTTATTGTACGGTGCTCTTTAGAGTTGAATTGAGGAAAAATAAGTAGGAAATGTGCGCCCTTGGTATAGTCTTACAATTTTTGTGAAGTTGTAGGTTTTGTGATTAGAGGTGTAAGAATGACATTCTAAGGAATTGAAGATGGACGTTAAGTATTTAGAAGCGTGGGTGTCTATGCCCATGAAAATGTTAGTCATAAGTTGATGACTTTCAGAGTTAGAAGAAATTACGATTAGTGTCCCTGAAAGGGGATGTCCTAGAAAATAATTTAGTATCTTCGTATTAGAGATTAATGAGAGGAGTTTGTGTTCTTGTATATGTCGATACCCCCCTTTTATGATGAGGAACGTGGATGCATACACTCATGAGAGTGGGAGTTGTAGAGTGATGGCTATAGAGGCTAGCAAAAGTTAAGAGTAGCCTATACGGAAGAGCAAGGCTTTCCGAGTATAGTTATTCAGGAAGAGTTTAGAGTTTAAGTATGTAGTGATGTTTCGTTTATGTTGAGAGTTGTGGCTATAGATTTGATAAGGGAATTCATCCGTAAGTCTAGGATTGTAACTTTGGTCTAAGGGGGAGATGGCGAGTGAAGGTAGTTCCCATGATGCACCTAATTCTACTCAAGCATAATCCTCCTACTTCAATTTAGGAGAGTTTCCTGCCAACGTCTTACGCCATTGAGTTCCATATGGACTTTTGTTTATGATCTAACCTCCAAACTAGACGCAATTATGTCTCTCAGTAATCCAGTCTTTCATGTATTCAGGCCATATGTTATGTTGTTCATGATCCATGAGATCTATGTCTCTCAGCATGCTTGGTCCTAAGAAAATATGTTTCTATATGTCAATGATTCATCCTATGTCGGGTTTAGCCAAAATGTTAAAGTTTATCCAAACTCATGGAAAAATCTCAGTTCCTTAAATGAGGAGCCATCGCTTCAAGTAAAAATCTTTGTCTTAGTTGTAATGTAACAACCCGTAACATTCTTGACTTAAAACCACTCTTAGTTGCACGTATGGAGAGCTTGTAATCTGAAAACTTTTCTAGTTGTTAAAAAACTTAGTCATATTTATGAGCTCTTAACTTCCATGATTTTAAAATTGATCTTCTTGACATCGAGGCATAGATTTTTGAATTGATTAATGTTTAGGAGTGTAAAAGTGGTTATTCTGGGAAAGTTTTAGATTTTTTGGACCACGTTTGAGATGCATTTGAGTAAGAAAACTAGTTACTCAATGCGATATCAGTGCACCGCATCAGTAATTGCATTGGCCAAACCAGTTTCTCGACATAATATCGACGCGTTGCATGCCAATCACATTGGGTGCCTAGTTCCTCTTACTGATTACCGAGTTTTGGAAGTATAATTCAGTCTCTTTCCCTTATTTTGTCTTGATATGTGCACCAATGTTTCTCACTGTGCCCTATCTTAAGAATTCATGTTGTATTGTGTCTTCTGAATGACTCTTTACTTATGATCTAGAGACTTGATATATGGAGTGCTCATGTTTATTTTATCGTATCTTTATTTCATGTCCCTCCTTGAGTAGTGCAATAGGTATAAGTTATGGTCTTATAGTGTTACTTCCATTTATGATAGTTGTACTCAGGTCCTTTAATGACCCTCCATATGATAGTATGATAGTGGTTGTGGAAGCGTGGTGATATGTTAGGTAGAGGAGTAGATATTCTTAAAGGTAAGGAGAGATGAACTTTTGTTGTGTGAAATAGCTAAGAAGGAGAAATGTGGCAAAAATATTTGTTAGAGTGATTGAAATTGTTGGTCTTAGCGGGGGAATCCATGTAGTGGGTATAGTTAGACTGTTGTGGTTGCTGAAAATACAAACCTATGTGCTATGTGGTTAGTACCCTCTTAATTAAAACCCAAGGGTGTTTGATGATATTGATAAGGTGAAGAAATTTCTTAAAGGGATGTATAGTACAGGGTCCTGTAGCTTAAGTTACCGCCTTGTTACTCCGAGTCAGGTTTTAACATAAAAAGACACTTTGCATTAAGACTCAAACTCTTGTGGTTAGATGTGTGTGTTAGGTTGTGGATCCTGATTAATATGTGACGTACTATTATATATTAATATACCTGTTATTCTCATTCTCTATGTAATTGTACATACTCCAAGTCATTAATATAAATAGACTGTTCGCTGTGGAGGTTACCCACGGGTGTTACCACAAAATTACCTCACTCCCTCTCCTCAAGAACTCTCTTTAGTGTGTGTGAACTGCTAATTGGTCCTAACAACTGGTATCAAATCTTGGGAGATTCACCACAATCACTGAAGATGGAAGGATCAAAGTTTGGAATCGAGAAGTTTGATGGATCTTATTTTGGTTTCTGGAAAATGCAGATCGAAGACTATCTTTACCAGAAAGAGCTTCATGAACCCTTGATCGGGGTGAAGCCGGAGTCTATGAAGGCGGAGGACTAGAAGCTCAAGGATCGGCAGGCTCTAGGATTGATCCAGTTGACTTTGTCGAAAAATGTGGTATTCAACATCATCAAGGAGAAAACCATATTCGATCTGTTAAAGTCACTATCAAATATGTACGAAAATCCATCTGCGATGAACAAGGTATATTTGATGCATAGATTGTTCAATTTACAGATGCCTGAGAATGGATCTGTTGCTGATCATATAACGATTTCAATATGATTGTTAGTCAACTGTGTTCTGTGGATATTAATTTTGAAGATGAAATTAAAGCACTGATTTTGATGTCATCTCTGCCCGAGTCTTGGGATACTATTATTGTTGCGATTAGCAGTTCCCATGAATCTGAGAAACTGAAGTTTGATGAAATCTGAGATATTGTTCTTAGTGAAAGCATTCACAAATGAGAAATTGGGGAATCATCTAGTAGTTCTCTCAGTGTTGACCAAAGGGGGAGAGACCAATCAAGGGGTCAGAATACACATGACAGATCAAAATCAAAGAATCATGGAAAATCCTCACAAAAAATCCAATGTGACATGTTGGAATTGTGGAGAGAAAGGACACTTTCGGACAGAGTGCAAGCAACCCAAGAAGAAGAATCAGAAATCTAGAGATGATAATGATTCTGTTAATTGTTGAATCCTGGATATTGGATTCTGGTGCATCTTTTCATTCATTTCCTAGCAAGGAATTGTTCAAATACTTCAAGTCTGGAAATTTTAGAAAGGTGTATCTTTCTGACAACAAGTCATTGGCGATTGAAGGAAAGGGGGATGTCTTCTTAAAAACTCCATCAGAAACCAGTGGACATTAGAGGATGTCAGATATATTCCTGGTCTCAAGAAGAATATGATCTCTGTCAGTCAGTTGGATAGCACAGGCTATACAGCAGAGTTTGGGAAAGGTTTGTGGAAGATTGTGAAGGGTGATATGGTTGTAGCACATGGCACAAAATCTAGAACTTTGTACACCATTGCAGGGTGTATAAACATGGCTATTGTTGCTGAGGGTGTTTCCATTTCATGTTTATGGCACAACATACTTGGACACATGAGTGCCAAAGAAATAAAGATGTTGGCTGCAAAAGGATCTTTAGAGGCGCTGAAATCTGTTGATATGGGTCTTTGTGAGAGTTGTGTTATGGATAAACAGAAGCGAGTAAGCTTCACGAAGACTATAAGAGAGTCGAAAAAAGTACGGCTGGAAATGGTCCATACAGACGTTTGGGACTATCTCCTGTTTCATCACTTGGTGGATCCAGATTCTATTTCACCTTCATTGATGATTTCAGCAGGAAGGTATGGTTTTACTTCTTGAAACATAATTCAGATGTGTTTGCTACTTTCAAGAGGTGGAAAACTAAAGTTCAAAATCAGACTGGCTTGAAAATCAAATGCCTGAGGTCTGATAATGGAGGAGAATATGACAAGTCAGAATTCAAACAATTTTGTGCAGTTGAGGGAATCAGATTGATAAGGACAGTTCCTGGGAAGGAAAGGAAGAATGAAGTTGTTGAAAGGATGAACAGAATATTGAATGAGTGTGCAAGGAGCATGAGGATACACTGTGGCCTGCCTAAGACGTTTTGGACAGATATTGTGAGCATAGCTGCATACTTGATCAACAGGGGACCATCTGTTCCTCTGGGGTTCAAGAAAGATTTCTAAAGAAGAATGGATAGGAAAAGAGCTCAAGTATTCTCACTTGAGAACCTTTGGTTGCACTGCTTATGTTCATGTTGATCCAGAGAAAAGAGATAAGCTTGATGCTAAAGTTATAAAGTGCTACTTTATAGGTTATGGTTCTGATATGTTTGGGTACAGGTTTTGGGATGACAGGAACAAGAAAATCCTAAGACATTATGATGTGACATTTGATGAAAATGTATTGTACAAGGACAGAGAGCAAAAGGCTCAAGAAACTACAAAGCAAGTAGGAGTTGAGCTTAAGTTGCCGAAGAGTACACCCAAAGATGTTGCAGCAGATACTCATCAAACTCCAGAGACTTTCGTTGAGGAACCAGAGGTGGAACAAGTGATACCCGAACAGTCTAAGAGGAGATCATCCAGGACCATTAGAGCACCAGATAGGTATTCACCATTATTACATTGTCTGCTGCTGACTGATGAAGGGGAACCAGAGTCTATTGCTGAGGCCCTGCAGGTGGAGGATTCAATCAACTGGGAGAAAGACATGGATGATGAGATGAGCTCACTTGAGAAGAATAGCACGTGGATGTTAACTGAGTTACCTACAGGGAAAAGAGCCTTGTTGAACAAGTAGGTGTTCAGAATCAAGGCAGAACTAGATGGCAAAAGAAGGTTCAAGGCTCGGTTGGTAGTTAAAGGATATTCACAAAGGAAAGGTATTGATTATGCTGAAATATTTTCTCCTGGTGTGAAATTAACTACTATCTGAATTTTATTGAGCATTGTTGCATCGGAGAATTTGCATCTTGAGCAAATGGATATAAAGACTGCACTTTTACATGGAGATTTGGACAAGGAAATCTATATGCAGCAGCCAGAGGGGTTTGTAGTTCCAGGCAAGAAACATATGGTGTGCAAGCTCAACAAGAGCTTGTATGGGCTGAAGCAAGTACCTAGACAGTGGTACAAGAAATTTGACTCCTTTATGAGCAAGAGTGGCTTCTGCAGGAGTGAAAAAGATCAGTGTTGCTACTTCAAGAAATACACTGATTCTTATGTATTTTTACTCTTGTATATGGATGATGTGTTGATTGTAGGATCTAGTATGAAGGAGATAAACTCTCTAAAGGAAAGCTTGTCTTCTGAGTTTAAGATGAAAGATTTAGGTACAACGAAGTAGATTCTTGGGATAAGGATTTCTCAGGATAGATCTGCTGGCACTTTGAATCTATCCCAAGAGCAGTACATCGAGAAGGTGCTGGCCAGATTTATATTTAATAATGCTAAACCCAGGAATACTCTATTGACAAATCACATAAAATTATCAAAGAAACAGTTACCAAAGATAGCTCAGGAGCGGGAGCATATGGCACCTGTTCCATATGCCTCTACGGTTGGGAGTCTGATGTATACTATGGTTTACACTAGACCTGATATAGCACATGTAGTGAGAGTTGTTAGTAGGTACATGGCAAACCCCGAGAAAGAGCGTTGGGAAGTTGTGAAGTGGCTTCTAAGATATCTGAAAGGTACATCCAGTACTTCACTTTGTTTTGGCAATGGTGAAGTGATTCTGCAAGGTTTTGTTGATGTTGATCTTGTTGGGGATGTGGACTCAAGCATGAGCACTTCCAGATACATTTACACAGTAGGTGGTACACCAGTGAGTTAGATGTCCAGGCTTCAGAAGCGCATTGCTCTTTCATCTACTGAGGCTGAGTATGTGGCAATAGCTGAAGCTGGAAAGGAGATAATATGGATGGCAGATTATCTGGAAGAACTGGGCAAGAAGCAGCTTAAGAAGATTCTTTACAGAAATAGCTAAAGTGTCATACAGTTGATGAAGAACTCGGTCTATTATTTGAAGACAAAACGCATTAGAAGACGGTACCATTTCACTCGCAGAGCAGTGGAAGAAGGTGATATGTGTTTGGAAAAGATAGAGGGTGCACGAACCCAGCAGACATGTTGACTAAATGTGTTGATGTTGGTAAACTAAGGTTGTGCAAAACCTTAGTTGGCTTTCTGTAGTTGTGTCTACAGATGATGGAGGAATTTTTTTATTTTTTTTGAGAATGTAATTCTTGAATGACAGAATCAGTCTCCAAGTGGGAGAATTGTTAGGTTGTAAAGCCACCATGTTTTCAAGATTTGTAAAAGAGTGTGTTTGAATGAGTTTAATGTGATTTTGATGATAAGAACCCTCATGTGACTTGATAAATCTTTGGTGGTCATATATATATTTTTGAATAAGAAGGGTTGTGGAATGATGTGATGTAAATGACTTGCAAGTTGGGGTATGACGATACTCCTTTGTAAATTACCCTTAAGAGAACAAGAAAAGAATGTTATGAATGAGATGCATGTTTTTCTATAATCTATATCTATATCTATCTATATATTATTAAAAAGAGAGGACAAAGCTTCTCCATTTAGCCAAGTGGAAGCATATATTAACACATGTCAGATTAGTTAATTAGTTAGGATAAAGTTGTTAAATCAGTTGGCTTACCAATTTTGAATTCAAATTTTCAGTTACAAAATT
>NC_061111.1:241318010-241331563 GCF_002878395.1 Capsicum annuum | reverse complement strand
TGACTAAAGCTACATATCAATGTATTTTGTAAGAGCGCTCACATTTTATAGTTGGTAAAATATATGTATTTTATGAACATACACTCATAATTTGAACTAACAAATGATTATATGCTCTACAATCTGATATCGTCAATTAATCCAAGTTCGAGTAACACACATTATATCCATGATATCTAGCAAATATGGTCAAGTTTCACTAAGACATAGTTCTTACCATTAATCAACTAACTCACGTTCGGTTTTTAAGATCATTGCAAATTTATCTCAAATCTTCATATTAGAGACATCACATTAACAACGGGAAATAGATCAGCTAGCTATACACCTAATGACACACTCTAAAATAATACATAGTAGCTAAACTATTTGCAAAATGCAAATCTTACTATCAATAGAAATCAATACAATTAATACAAATTTAAATAAGCAAAATTAATGAGTAAACAAGAAGCACACACCTTTACTGTCATCTCTTGAAGAAGTTTGCTTGGAATAACACCAAAACGTGCATACAGACTCAGGTATTGGTTGATCTGCAGGTTATGGCAATAGATACATCAACCGTAGCAAAGCATTATTACTTTCATATTCCACCTCAGAGGCTGCATATTTTGTAGGATAAAAATAATTAGTTTTAACACACTGTCACTATTAATCATCGGTTTAGACAAACAAAGCATTGCCATAACAGCATTGAAGTCTGCCTATCTAGGTTCAGAGACCAGAAATCACAAGAATAGCTCAAGGTACATTGCAGGACACAGAAGTCTTCAGTACAAATTAACTCAGTCCTAATAACAAAATCAACAATGCAGGATTACACATGAAGCTGTTACATATTAACATGTGGATGCGTAGCTTGCAAGTTGAAGCAATGTGCAAAATCAAACCCAATTTGTGTTAGATTAATGGATTTGTAGTTGTTATATGTTAAAATAAAGAAACAAGCTCTTGTTACATAGTCAAATCAACATATCCGGCTGAAAGGTTTCAACTAAAAGCATCATACAAATAAATTATTAGTCATATGAAGCACAACATCACCACACCTTCCTGCCATTATTTGAATGAATTCTGTTGGCTCCAACTGAATCAATATCTTTAAGACAGTTGTAAGCACAATTCTCAAAAGTTCAACTTCAAGATCAGTTTGCTCATCTTCTGCAATTGTATCTATAAATCACGATCCAGAGTTAGCAAATTTAGACGAAAAACACAAACAACTTATTGTTTACCTTGAGAGTCGCTTAAGCAATTAGCCTCTGCATCTTCAATAGAATCATTAAGAAGGAGTGGACTAACAAGAGCCTGAATGAAAACAAATCAAATCCAGAAAACTATAACAAACACCCAACAGTTCAAAAGAATTTCAGAAAAGATGAAAACAGAATTCAGTAAAATAGCAAAAAGGAAAGACAAACCAAAAGATTTAGCTGCTTGGCACCATACTTATAAACAGAAAAAAAATAGTACCAATGATGAGTCTATTGCAAATTTTAGGACAGCTCATACTCTAATAGAAGGATTTTACTATCAGTTAACAATGTTATTAAAAGCTAAACAAAGCAAGGAACCAATGTGAAACAAGGACTATCTCTATTAGTAGATATGCCTTAATATATGCAATGCAATCACAAAAACAAGATTATAGGAGTAAGAAGATACCATTAACATCATAATATAGCTCCAAATCTTATATTAATCAGTAATTTTTGTTTGATTCTATATTTTTCTCAGCTCAGCTGCATCAAATGTCCAATTTCACTTGCATGTTTGAATTAAAGAGGAAAGAAATCACAAGAAAAGGAGAGCATACCAGACATTATAAAGACCATGAAATCAGATACTAACTAACAAAGTAAGAAGATTATTTTTCAGCATCTACAACAAATTTAAAACAAAAATCATAGCTTTCAATTGCACGCTCAAACTAAAATTAAAAAAAATCACAAAAAAAAGGAGAATTTGTCAGACTTTACCGAGACCATTTATCAGATACTGACAAATGTCTAAAGAATAATTTTTTGACATCTACAACAAATTTAACAACAAATAAATCATAGATTTCACATGCATGTTCAAATCTAGAAAGAGTAAAAGAAAATTATCATAACAGGAGAACTTACCAGACATTACGTAGCCCGCAAATCAGATACCAAACGACATAAATGGAGATTATTTTCAAAGATCTATGCAAACTTAACAATAAACAACTTGGATTGATTCGAAGAACCAACAATAAACAAGTCGAAATACTTTGATAAAACTAAGTTAGAAAAAATAAAATCTTAAACGTTTCAGCTATCATTTTATGTTCCAATTAAGTACATAATACATATTTGTTAAAATTATCTTCGAATTTGGAGGTTGAAAAATATTGATGAAGGTGAATAGACAACTTTTCGGACATAAAATACTAACAAGGGTACTTTCCCAAATCTAGAAATGTCTCTATGAATATAATATTGCTTCATTAATATCCTTAGTCTTTTGGAATGGACTTTTATATACTTATTTTTAAAATATGGGTTGTGCTTTCATTTTACTTTTGGATCAATTTATCTCATATAAAATATTTCTTGAAGAAGGTACATTACAAATGTACTATTTGTTATAAGAAAATGATAATACACAGGCACTCACGTATAACTCTTTCTAATTTAATCTAACTTTTTAGCTTTACCATTCTTTAACCTTTTTCTTGATTTTTTTTTCATTGTACTTTATTATATAATTAAAAAAAATTATTACATTCAATAAGAAAATAATAAAAATATTAATGTAAAAATAATTTAATATTAATTCATTAAAAAAGAAATATGTCATTGAACTTAGAAATATTAAAAATTTATTTCATACGTAAAATATATCCACATTCATGTAATTATTATAAATAATTTTATCCTTTTGTACCACTCCTTTTAAAATTAGTTCATTTTTAATGATATTTTTAGTATCATAAATGACTAAAAACAATTAATAAAATTTAATGACCATTTCTATGTCAAATAATTTCACAAACCACATTTTCGTTACATCCATTACCCAATTTTTGTAAATCAAATAACAATTTCTTAATCAGATACAAATAATTTAATTATATTATACTGCACACAAATGTATAATTATTTCTTAAACTAGATTAAATCATTGCAATCAATAATTATTTAAAAACTACGCTATTTATCCGCGCATCGCGTGGGTACGTATACTAGTATATTAAAAGTGTGAAGACCCTTAAAAGTAATTTGAACTTTTTTCCCTTCATTAAAAGTCTGCATTTTGGGCAAAATCATCTTTTTACTATTTTTCTTTAATTATTATATTATTATATTTTAATATTTCAAATTAAGAATTTCTATAACATATGGTAAAAGAAAAATATCCTTTGAAAAATTTTCCTTAAAGAAAACACAAAACCCAACAATTACCCTAAAGTTCCAAAAAAAAAAAATTTATTTTAATTTTTTATGGAAAAATAAAATGAAACCATGTTATTAAATTTTTAAGGAAAAAAAATTCAATATCCTAAAGTTGTGTTCTAGTATTAATTTTATACCATAATTAATTTTTTCCTTTTTCATAATATAAAAATAAAAATCTTCCATACTTAGATAATTATTTTTTGTAGGAAAACGTATTGGAGAATTTTTTTTTTCATTAATTTGATACCATAATTATTTTTTTTCCATTTCGCAACATAAAAATACAAACATTCCATATTTTAATTTGATACCATAATTAATTTTTCCTTTTCGCAACATAAAAATAAAAATCTTTCATATTTAGATAATTCTTTTTGTAGGAAAATGTATTGGAGAATTCTTTTTTTCTACAATAATATAATAACATTCACAATGTAAAATTTATTGGCGGAGATCTTCTAATAACTGTTTTTTATGAGCTCTAAATGTGTCATCTACAATCACAAAAGGTTAGGTTTAGTTTTATTGTTCTGATATTTTGATTATCGTATTATTTTATTGTAGTTTCTATTATGTTCAAGTCTATATTGTAGATGAATATTTGGTCGGACTTTGAAACTCTGCGTTAGGTTATGTTTGATGATTTTGTTGTAATATTTTCGAATACAGTAGTTTATGTTCTGTTATTATTTATTATTTTTTTAAGTGATAGATTAACTAAAACTTATAAAAATTTGGTGCTTTTAAATTTTTTCTTATTCTTATATTTTTATATTTATTTCTGAATTTTTCAAATATTCTTAAAATAAATTTAATTGATTTAGAATTCTTAAACTAAAAAGAAAAGTATTAGTTGTCACTAATTATGACGACTTCTAATAAGAAAAGTTTGACCATAAATATATTTAATTAATTTTCGACTCTTAAATCTTAGGAAAATAGTGAAAAAACGATTTTATCTAAAGCAAAGACTTTTAATAAAGGGTAAAAAGTTCAAACAATATTTTAAAGGCCTTCACACTTTTAATATACTAGTTTAGCCGTATGTGCCTTGCATGTGTAACTTTGAATTATTTATAATTAGACCATTTTATCTACTACGAAGATTTTTAATGAGGTGCAAAAAGTACAAAACATATATTTTATTGTAAGCACATATGTATTTTACCATCAGAAGTTTCAAGTGGTTAATGGATTTAATATATTATAGATGTAGATTTATAGAAATCAAATTTAGCTAATTTAGAATTCTTAAACTAATGAAAAAAAATATTAGTTGTCATTAATTCTGATGACTTTTAATAAAGAAAGGTTTGGCATAAATATATTTCATTAATTTTCAACTATTAAATATTAAAAAAATAGTAAAAAGATGATTTTATCTAAAGCAAAGACTTTTAATAGAGGAAAAAAAGTTCAAACGATATTTCTAAGGCCCTTCACACTTTTAATATATTATTAGAGATAGAGATTAGAGATACGACTATCCTACTAGTGCTTCTACTAACAACAAGGACACGTGTGTATCCTATTATTACTTCTACTATTATTTATTTATAGCTTATTATAATATTATGAATATAATATGATTAGAGTTTATTTAGGATTCTTTAATTATGGGTTCCTAGTTTTAAGTTAATGCAAACTCCTCTATTTATAGGAAAAAATACTCCTAGTTTCGGACTAAAAGATAGAAATTTCAAATTCTGATAGATATCAACTAGATCTTCATAGATCTTATTAGATCTTGATAGATATTCACTATAATGTAAATACATTTATAACACTCCCCCTTGAATGTCTAGATTGATAATGTGCCTCGTTAAAACCTTAATAGAAAAAACCAGTAGGAAAACATCTAGTGAAGGAAAACGAGTACACATCTCTAACGGTATGCATACAATCTGCCTCATTAAAAACCTTACAAGGAAAACTCAGTAGGACAAAACCTTGAAAGGGAAAAAGAGTACAACGTGTATTTACTCTCCCTGATGAGAACATCAATGAACTTTTTGTCACGACCCAAATAGCCATGAGTGGTACCCACACCAATATTCCTGTGGGAGAACCATCTAAACGGAACCTTTACCCAATCACTTAGTCAGTATTAAGATGATCATATCATAAAATCAACATAATAATAATAATTCAAGATTAATCGTTATTAATGCGAAGTCAAATAAAATACTTATTAAAATCCCCAAAATCCGAAAGTCATCGTACAAGAACTACTAACAAAATCATGTCTAAAGAGATCTCCAAATAGAGTAAATTAGGGATGTCTCATTGCCCGAATGATGGACAATAATAACTAAGATGACCCGTGGCAGCCTGAAGACGGAATGCACACCCTTCGGATCAAGATCTTCTATCAACTCTAGAGGTGAGGTCATGTCTGAGCCTCTAAAAACCTTTTTGTACTCAATAAAAGAAGAGTACAAGGTAGTATCAGTACAAACCACTACGTACTGGTAGGCATCATAGGCCAACTCAACTTAATAGGATGTACACAACATAATTAGAAAAATAAGTAGACAGGCATCATCAAATAACAAATTCTTATTGAATCAACAATACAGCAATAATAGGTCAACAATGCTCACAAACAAGCCACATAACTATCAAGAGTATCAATCATACGGTAAACATCCACAGAATCAACACAAGTATGTACACACATGCTATGGGACTTATTTTTGCCCAAATAATCATGACCTGCAGGGAACAATCTATGTTCATGTACTGTACCGACGTAGTACCCGATCCAACATAAATATAAATGTACCGGCGTGGTACCCGATCCAACATAAATATAAATGTAACGGCGTGGTACCCGATTTAACATAAATATAAACGTACCGGCGTGGTACTTGATCCAACATAAATATAAACGTACCAGCATGGTACCAGATCCAACATAAATATAAATGTATCAGCGTAGTGCCCGATTCAGCATAAATATAAACGTACCGGCGTGGTACCCGATCAAACATAAATCTAAACAAGTATTATCAATTTACACAACCTCACAGCATACAACACAATGTACCATGTTTACAAGTACACTTAAAGTCATAAGACAATTTTATCAAGTCAATTTCCAATAAACATTTATACACGAATCAACAATCCAAACATCAACAATTTCAAGCATGTCCGAATACCAATCCACAAGTATCCAATTTAGGAGCATACACACAATTAAGTCAAGTCTAAACTCCCATTAAACCGTAACCTACCTTAATCGAAGAATTCAGATGCAAGCTAACTTACGAGGTTCTTGCCCTTCCATAAAGTCTCCGAATGATCAATATCTATTCAAAACATAATCTCCATAAGAATACAAATCTAATGACACCCAAATCATTACAATTATTACCTAATTATTATTACCAGGTTACTAGCATACAGATGTAAATGTTCCCCTCAGGCCTCTCTTTCTAATTCATTAATTCACTCCATTCTATCATTGCAAGTCCAGATATTAGAAATCATTACACAAACGTTAGATAGTAACATAATGAATATATCTCTTAAACCTATCTCTAAGTACCATTACATAGATCACACTCCACTGCAACTCCTAATTACCCTCACTGCCTCACGTCATTGTCAAAGTATTTATCCATAAATTCTTTTTCTTGTCATCATTAGGCCTAATTGAACTAATTAGCAAGACTAATTCCAATGCACCAGATAACGCCATTTAACACATGTATTGTACATCATTATACTAGATATGATTTAATTATTAATTCATTGCCAATTCTATATTTAATATATGTGAGAACTTTGAAAATTAATTCAACTCAACTATTACCTGAAGCCTTCAAGACCTTCTTCACAAAACTTGGGAGAGAAAACTGTAAGGTTTCGTGCCCTTTCTCTATCAACCCTCTGATTTTTATTGTTAATGATATTATTATTATCAAGCCCTTCCACTTAAAATAATTTTTGTATTGGCCATATAAGAAAATAAATTAAAACTTTGGCCTATTAAATCACTATTAAATTTATTATTTAAGATATCCAAGACTTTAAATGGATCCTCGAAATTTATCGGAACCTCCAGAAAATAATCCAAATAATAACTTATATCACTTTCGTACATCTTAAAATTGGTACTACTCATTCTGTGATTTATAATCCACGTATGCAAACTACGGAGGGCGTTAAAATAAAGAAGATGAGAAAATTCTACAAACGATCGAGAGGGTCGTTACATCAGATACCAATTAAACAACCGTTCGTCCCCGAACAGGCAAACATAAGACAAGAAGGAAAAACAAGGAATTACCTGAATCAGCAAAAAGATGCGGATACTTGCTATGCATGTCTGTTTTGGTCTCCCAAGTTGCCTCCTCAGTAGGACGGTCCTTCTACTGGACTTTCACAGATTCAATCTCCTTACTCCTCAACTTACGAACATCTCTATCAAAAATAGCAACAGGTTCCTCTTCATAAGAGAGGTTTTCACCTAACAAGACCGAATCCCAACGAATAATGTAGTTACCATCACCATGAAACTTCTTTAACATAGAAATATGAAATATAGGGTGAACTCCCAACAAACTCGGAGGCAATGCTAATCTATAGGCCACAAACCCCACACGCTGAAGAATCTCAAATGGTCCAATATATCTAGGACTGAGCTTACCTCGCTTCCCATAATGCATGACACCCTTCATAGGTGATACTTTGAGCAACACTTGCTCACCCTCCATAAAGTGCATATCTCTAACCTTGCGATCTGCATACTCTTTTTGTCTACTTTGAGCTGTTATAAGCTTTTTTTGAATGAACCTAACCTTCTGCAAATGAGTCTCTCAACAAATCAGTACCCTATGGCCTCACCTCAAAAACATCAAACCAGCCAATAAGAGATCTACAACTCCTCTTATATAATGCTTCAAATAGTGCCATTTCGATACTCAAGTTATAAATGTTGTTATATCCAAACTCGGCTAAAGGTAGGAACTAATCCCAATGACCTCCAAAATCTATCACACACGCACAGAGCATATCCTCCAACACCTGAATCGATAGCTCGAACTGCCCATCTGTCTGAGGGTGAAAAGTTGTACTAAGTCCCAACCTTGTGCCTAACTCCTTATGCAACTTCTTCCGAAAGGTAGAGGTAAATTGAGTACCTCTATCTGAGATAATAGAAAGTGGGACCCTATGCAACCAAACAATCTTCTTAAGATAAATCTTGGACAACTTTTCTGCATTATAAGTCAACTGAACTAGAATGAAATGTGCAGACTTCGTCAACCTATCCACAATAACCCATATAGAATCATACTTTTCTAAAGTCTTGGGAAGACCAACAACAAAATCCATAATTATCCTCTCTCATTTCCATTTAGGAATGGGCATCCTCTGAAGAGTACCACCAGGCTTCTGATGCTCGTACTTTATCTGCTGACAACTCTAGAATTTAGCAACAAAATCAACTATGTCATGCTTTATTCGACCTCACCAGTAATGCTGCTCAAATCACGATACATCTTTGTTGCACTAGGACGTATGGAATACTTCGAACAATGAGCCTCAACTAGAATAGTAGAAATCAAATCATCAACACGAGGTACACAAACTCTCCCCTTAATCTGCAACACACTGTTGCCATCAGGAATAGCCTCCTTGGCCTCACCCTGCAGAACCTTATCACAAATTTTGCTTAACTTAGCATCCTCAAATTGTTTAGCCTTGATTTGATAAAAAAAGGTGGACCTTGACTTAATGCTGGCTAGAATTCCTCCTCTCTTAGTCACCTCAAGTCAAACAAACTTGTTCGCTAGAGTTTGAATCTCTCTAGCCAACGGACGCCTACTAGCAGTCAAATAAGCCAAACTACCCATACTTGCTAACTTTCTACTCAGTGCATCAGCGACCACATTAGCTTTCCCTGGATGGTATAGAATGGTGATATCATAATCTTAAAGTAATTTCATCTATCTACGCTGTCTCAAATTCAAATCCCTCTGCATGAACACATACTGTAAACTGCGATGATCAGTGAACACTTTACAATAAGCCCCATACAAGTAATGCCTCCATATCTTAAGAGTAAAAACTACAACAGCTAACTCTAAATTATGAGTGGGATAATTCTTCTCATTGGGCTTCAATTGCCTCAAAGCATAAGCAATAACATTCTTTTCTTGCATCAACACAGCACCTAAACCAAAATGTGAGGCATCACAATAAATAATGAAATCCTTACCTTCTACCGGCAAGGCAAGAATAGGAGCGGTAGTCAATATGGTCTTGAGCTTTTGAAACCTCTCCTCACACTCATCAGACCAAATAAAAGGCACATCTTTCTGAGTCAACCACGTCATATGAGTAGCAGTAGAAGCAAACCCCTTCACGAACCTGCAATAATAACTTACTAAGCCAACAAAGCTACGAACCTCCATTACTGAAGTTGGCCTAGCCCAATTCTTAACTGCTTCAATCTTCTGAGGGTCTAATGCCACCCCTTTCTTAGAAACCACATGCCCCAAAAGGGTACAGAAGCTAACCAGAACTCATACTTAGAGAATTTTGCACAAAGTTTTTTCTCTTTTAACAAACCTAAAACAATCCTTAAGTGATCCTCTTTACTCTTAGAGTAAACCAGAATATCATTAATAAAGACAATCATAAAAGAATCCAAGTAGGGTTTAAATATCCCATTCATCAAACTCATAAAAGCATCCGGGGTATTAGTCAGCCCAAAAGATATCACAAGAAACTCATAGTACCCATACCAGGTTCAAAATGCAGTCTTAGGAATATCGTCAGGCTGAATCTTGAGTTGATGATACCCGGACCTCAAATCAATCTTAGAGAATACTGATGCACCCTACAACTGGTCAAATAAATCATCTATATGGAGCAAAGGATACTTGTTATGGATTGTGACTTTGTTTAAGTGCCTGTAATTTATACACATACAAAGACTACCATCCTTTTTCTTTACAAAAAAGACAAAAACACCCCATGGAGAGGCACTCAAATGAATAAAACCCTTACTCAACAAATCCTACAACTAAGCCTTTAGGTCCCTCAACTCAGCTGGAGCTATGCTATAGGGAGGAATATAAATAGGCCGCGTACATGGCTCTAGATCGATACAAAAATTAATGTCACGGTCTGGCGACATACTAAGTAAATCTGCAGGAAAAACCTCTTCAAACTCACACACCATAGGAACTGACTCAATAGATAGAACCTCTATAGAAGTGTCCCAAAGATGTGCTAGGAAGGCCAAACAACCTCTCCCAATTAACCTTTTTTCACACAAAAAAGAAATGAGTTTCATTGGAGCAGGACTATAATCACTCTCCCACACAAGTCTATCTATTCCCGGCATAGCCACGGTCACTGTCTTAGCATGACTATCTAATATAGCATGATACGGGGACAACCGACTCATACCCAAAATTATATCAAAATCTACCATGTCTAGAATCGCTAAATCTATCGAAGTTTGATACCCCATAAACATAATAGAATAGGAATGATAAAATCTATCAACAACAACAGAATCACCAATAGGAGTAGACACGTGAATCAAAAAGTCAAACAAATCACACACTATGTCCAATCCTACAGCAAAATTAGCAGACACGTATGAAAAAGTAGAGCCAGGATCAAATAATATGATGGCCATTTGGTCATAGACAAGAATAGTACCTGTAATAACAGCGTTTGATGCCTCTGCCTCGGGCCTACCTGGAAAGGCATAGATATAGGTCCTACCATTAGTCTGCACGTCACCCCTACCAAGCTGAGAACCACCTTGATGGGGCTAATTACCACCCCTACCTGCCTGATGACCACTACGACTACCTTGTGAACAACCTCTACCATTACCACCACCTCTCTTACCTATCAAAATAAGAGCTTCAGGAGCCTGCTGCTGACTAGACTGACCAAACTGGCTTGCATTAGGACAAAACCTTCTAACATAACCCACTTCGCCATACTCAAATATGTACGGTCCAAGGTAGGCCGCTGAGCTGATGAAAATAAAGTGAGGTAACCACCAAAGTATGAAAATAGTTGGCTAGCTCCTAACGGACCACCCACAGACACCGGCATCGCTGACTGAATGGGGCGAGAAAGGTATCCCTGTGAACCCTGACCCCTAGATTAAGAACCACTAAAACTGCCTCCTCTACGGGCCTTCTTTTCTGATGCCTTAGCATAACCCTCTTGCCTTATGCCCTCCACTTTCTTGACAAAATCAACTATCTCCTGGAAAGACCTACCTAAAGATGTCATTTGAAGAGCAAAAATTTGGAGATCAGTGTTCAACCACTTCACAAAAAGATGGATCCTTTCATCCTTCATTTTTAGTAAGTGAGATGGATACCGAGACAGGGAATGAAATTTGGCTTCATAGGTCGCAACTGACATGTTCCCCTACTGAAGATTAGCAAACTCATCCCTCTTTCTATCTCTCAAAGTACGAGGCATGTACTTTTTTAAAAAAACTAAGTAAAACTGTGTCAAGGTCAAGGGAGGCAAACCTGGATCCCTACACTCAACATAGGACCTCTACCACATCTTAGCATCCCCCTAGAAATGGAAAGTAACCAGTTCTATGCCATACCTCTCAACCACCCCTATCTTATGCAGCCTCTTATGACAGTCAATAATAAACTCGTAGGCATCCTTAGACTTAGTTCCGTGAAAGATAGGGGGCTTCATCTTGATAAACTTACAGAACAACTTATGCTCATCTCCGGTCATTACCGGACCCATAAACTGCCTTGAAAAAACATCTGCTCCTAACTCTTATTCAATCCGAGGGGCTAGAGCAGCAGCATGCCGCATCCTATGCTGGACTACAGGTATTGTACGCATTGTCCCTGATCCTGCCAAACCACTCAAAAAACTCAAAACCTGCTGAATCATGGTAGGAGACATCTGAATCAGAGCTGCACCTCCCAGAGCTGGTACAAACCATCATGAATCGGCACTCGTTCATCCTGTAATGGCAAAGATCTATCCTCTGCAATCTCAAGTAAATCCTCATATAGGGGAGGAGATACTAGCCTCCCTCTAGCTAGCCCTGCAGACTAAGCTCTGCCCCGGGCAGGCACTGCTCTCCTTCCTCCGCCACGTCCTCCTCTTGCCCTATTCTTTCGTGTTCTTACCATCTGCGAGAATAAGAGTGAAAGAAGTCAGATACCAATTGGAATCATCAGATACTAATTTAAATCAAGTAATAGCATATAAGAAGGAAGAATTTGAATATTTTTTTTGCCCTATAGCCTCTCGAAGAAAAGTACAGACATCTTCGTACCGTTTCGTAAGACTCTACTAGATATGTTCTTGTAAGATGAGATCGACGAACCTAGGCTCTGATACCAACTTTTCCATGGCCCAAATGGCCATGAGTGGCACCCATACTAATATTCCTGTGGGAGAACTATCTAAACGAAACCTTTACCCAATCACTTAGTCAATATTAACATGATGATATCATAAAATCAACATAATAATAATAATTCAGGATTAATCATTATTAATGCAGAAGTCAAATAAAATACTTATTCAAATCTCCAAAATTTGAAAGTCATCGTACAAGAACTACTAACAAAATCATGTCAAAAGAGATCTCCAAATAAAGTAAATTAGGAATATCTCATTGCCCGAAAGATCGACAATAATAACTAAGATGACCCGTGGCAGCCTGAAGACGGAATGCTCACCCTTCAGATCAAGATCTTCTATCAACTCTAGAGGTGAGGTCGTGTCTAAGCCTCTAAAAAAATTTATGTACTCAACAAAAGAAGAGTACATGGTAGTACAAACCACTATGTACTGGTAGGCATCATAGGCCAACTCAACTTAATAGGATGTACACAAAATAATTAGAAAAACAAGTAGACAAGCATCATCAAATAACAAATTCTCATTGAATTAACAATATAGCAATAACAGGTCAACAGTGCTCACAAACAAGCCACATTACTCTCAAGAGTATCAATCGTATGATCAACATCCACAAAATCAACAAAAGTATGTACACACATGCTATGGGACTTATTTTTTCCCAAATAGTCATGACCTACAGAGAACAATCTATGTTCATATACCGTACCGGCGTGGTACCCGATCCAA
>NC_061111.1:241305495-241315010 GCF_002878395.1 Capsicum annuum | reverse complement strand
AGTGGTATCCGATCTAACATAAATATAAACAAGTATTATCAATATCAATTTACACAACCTCACAGCATACAACACAATGTACCATGTTTACAAGTACACTTAAAGTCATAAGACAATTCCATTAAGTAAATTTCCAATTATACACGAATCATCAATCCAAACATCAACAATTTCAAGCATGTCCGAATACCAATCCACAAGTATCCAATTTAGAAGCATACACACTATTAAGTTGAATCTAAACTCTAATTAAACTGTAACCTACCTCAATCAAAGAATTCAGATGCAAGCTAACTTGCGAGGGTCTTGCCCTTCCATAAAGCCTCCGAATGATCAATATCTATTTAAAACATAATCTCCATAAGAATACAAATTAAATGACACCCAAATCGTTACAATTATTGCCTAAGTTACAATTATTGCCTAAATATTATTACCAGGTTACTAACATACAGATGTAAATGTTCCCCTCAGCCCTCTCTTTCTAATTCATTAATTCACTTCATTCTATAGTTGCAAGTCCATAGATTAGAAATCATTAAACAAACGTTAGATAGTAACATGATGAATATATCACTTAAACCTATCTCTAAGTAGCATTATATAGATTATGAACCACAGCAACTCCTAATTACCCTCACTGCCTCACGTTATTGTCAAAGCATTTATCCATAAATTCTTTTCTTGTCGTCATTGGGTCTAATTGAACAACTAATTAGCTAGACTAATTCCAATGCACCAGATAACGCCATTTAACATATGTAGTGTACATCATTATACTAGATATGATTTAATTATTGTTCATTCCCAATTCTATATTTAATATATGTGAGAACTTTGAAAATTAATTCAACTCAACTATTATCTGAAGCCTTCAAGACCTTCTTCACAAAACTTGGGAGCAAAAACTGTAAGATTTCGTGTCCTTTCTCTATCTACTCTCTAATTTTTATTGTTGATGATATTATTATTATCAAGACCTTCTACTTAAAATAATTTTTGTATTGTCCATATAAGAAAATAAATTAAAACTTTGGCCCATTAAATCACTATTAAATTTATTATTTAAAATATCCAAGACTTTAAATGGATCCTTGAAATTTATCGAAACCTCCAGAAAATGATCCAAATAATGACATAAATCACTTTCGTACATCTTAAAAATTGGTAATACTTATTCTGTGATTCATAATCCACGTATACAAACTACGAAGGACTCTAAAATAGAGAAAATGAGAAAATTCTACCAACGACCGAGAGGGTCATTACACTTTTGCATCCCGATCTTGTGCACCATCTTCTTGAAAGTTGCAATTGAAGGAGACTTGGAGAATAAATCAGCCGCATTGTCACTTAAATGAATTTATTGCACGTTAATATCATCATTCTTTTGTAGCTCATGTACATAGAAAAGTTTTGATGAAGTGTGCTTCGTTCTATCTCCTTTTATGAATCCTCCATTAAGATGTTATATACATGTTGTATTAGCTTTGTGTAAAATTATGGGTATATTGTCACATTTCAAATCATATTTTTCTCAAATGAGATGTATCATGGACCTCAACCATGCACATTCTCAGCTTACTTTATGAATAGCTATTATCTCAGCATGGTTCAATGAGGTGGCTACAATAGACTTCTTTGTATATCTCTAAGATATGACAGCATCCCTATACGTGAACACATAACCTGTTTGAGATCTAGCTTTATGTGGGTCAGATAAGTACCCAATATCATCATAGCCAAAAAGATTGGGATGCAAGCTTTAGAATAACGTAAGCTCATGTATTTTATCCCATTTTGATGTCTCCTATTAGGAGAAGAAATATACCTTGCTAACAAAATGATTGAAAGGCTATATCATGCTTTGTAGTATTTGAAAGATGCATTAGTACACCAATTGGACTAAGATATGGTACTTTGGAACCAATCCAATTCGGTATATTTCTCATTTCAGCAAATAATCTTATTACTTTTAGAAACTCTCCAAGAGTTTCAATGATTTTCAAACCATCAATTTATCTCTTATAAGGATAATAAATAAGTTTCCCAGAAACTTTATGCGCTTCAAATATTTTTGAATCCTTTAGGGATTTTCAAATAGATTATTATCAAGTGATAATATCCAACATGTCGAGTGTGACATCTTCAAGTGTCTGGACTGCAAATCAAATAAGTTTTATGCTTACCAAAATGCATCCTTTTAGGTCACTTGGTAAATATTTCTACGTCAACATGCTTAAATAAACGTAGAATTTGAGTCCTAATAATTTTCACAATATTGTATCAAAGATAATGATGAGATATTATTTCGTATCGGTTCATATTTTGACATAACATTTTAAGATCTCATCACTTTATTATTTTCAGGTACCTGAACCTCTCATAAGGTTTCATGAAGTGTTATGTCGTAGGCTCTTCAAGAGCACATTGCCTTCTTATTATGATTATTTGCTCCTTATTCTTTTTTAGAATTATTTTATTTAGAACCAATTAGTCTACCATGCTTCACGCATGCATAGACTTTGTCCTTCAGGAAAACAAAATAGGAGCACTTGCAACTTAAATATGAGATGCTTTCGGCATTTGATTTAAATTATCTTTTGAATGAGGATCTAGTGATAATTCCTAACATATTTCATAGTTGCTTATAATCTCCCCCTTATGTTAGGAAAACTAACATATGTCCTCCATCTTCTTTGAGGAATCCATCTTTGTGTAACAGGGTATGTTCATTAATCGTATACCATACATTAACTATTAGATAGACAACGTGCGATTCTTGACTTAGAACCAACTTTGAGGGAAAATTAATCATAATTTATTAGTTTGATGCATACACGTACTTTTGTATATAATATTTCAAACCAACACATAAAGTTTTGTTCTCATTAGCAATGGTTCAGTTATTTATCGAAGGCATTCAATGCTAAACCATCTTCATCAAGATGAATTATCTTGATTATACAATCTAAAAACTATGCTCTTATCTCAATTTTATTGAGCAAGAAACTTTATGAATATCAAGCTACAGGTTGACAATAAATGTACATGTGATTATCTTATATTGATGCATCTTTTCAACATATCACATAGTAGGTGAACGGGCCCATATTCACCTTTTATACTTTTCAAATTTTGAAGGATCCAATCCCAAAATTAGTTGGTCCAACCAACTTTTCATGAGAACAAGCAACACAAACAATTCTTGAAGAATCTTTTATTTCTTAAACATATGTCTGATACACAATATGCACATCTTCATGATCACAATTTTTTTTATGTTAATAGATTAAATAATTTGTATTAGTAACTCCAAGTTACCATAACATGTGCAAAAATTCTTTAGTAAACATCAGGTTTACTATTGCATGAATTTCGTATCAATAAACAATAAACTCTTAGTTTATTGTGGCATGTGATTTCATCATGCTTGAGTAACTTTTCACATTCGTGTTTCTTAGTAACTTGGAGATATTCAATCTTCCAATTATTTTAAAAGATATTCAATCTTTCAATTATTTCACCTATTTTGAAGGTAGATTGTGATATCTTCACAATTAAGAACACATTCGAATGTATATAAAGTCACATTCACCCCCAGGGTATAGATCTGTATTTATAATAATCGAAATTCTCATTCTCAGGAATGGAATATAATCATGTTTTAAGTGTATCAAATTATGATAGCTACTACAAAAGAAAATTGAGTCATACACATGATTTATTGCTACCACATTCAGTTCAAAGAATGGAGCATATTTAATGGGACATGTTCACCAAATACCCATTATTTTGCCTTAGCCTTATAATATCATCAATATGGTGCATTGAGATTCAAACTTAACGTCTCATCCATATAAAGGCGTCTTAGGCATAAATTAAGACTTGAACCCAACATATTATCATCATTTTTAATAATATTGTTCTTGAGGAATAAATTTTAAACATAAATGGTTCCAAACCAATTGTTTTTCCTTAAATTCAACAATAGTTATATTATTACTAGCAAAAGATAAATAACATAAGGATTTACTAACCTTGAAATTAGCTTTAGATTTATAATCCCACCTTGTTTGGCAGAGTCTCGTGCTGATAATGTGTTATGAAATATAAAGCAAGAACAAGAATAAATAGAGAGAGAATAAGAGACTTTTTTATTTCTTTTGACGGATGAGAGATCATCAGATTGTTGAGAATACAATAAACAAAACCCCTCTATTTATAGGGAAAAATTCTCCTAGTTTCTGACTAAAAGACAGATACTTCAAATCCTGATAGATATCAACTAGATCTTGATAGATCTTATTAGATCTTGATAGACATTCATTATAATGTAAATACATTTATATCATATTTATAGTAGTAGTTGTTGTTGATTGTTGTTGTTACTACTACTACTACTACTATTATTATTATTACTATTATTATTATAATTATAACTATTATTATTATAATATATGAATATATTTTAAGACATTAAAAGGAATTCATTAATGAATTGTAAGAGTTCATTTAGAACTCTTCAATGTTAGTTCCTAGTATCACGCTAATGATAATTGTTTTTTTTTTTAAAAAAGCAAAAGATAATATATTCTTAAATTCAAATATTTCTAATCGTTTAATTCAAAACTATTATTACAATACCACTAATTTTTGTCGTAAAACTGTCATGTGGCTTCTCAATTTTTATAAAAATATTGTATAGATTATTATTAGTAGTATTAGTATTCAGCTTTAATTTAATATTTAAATAAGTTATACTTAGATATATCATATGCTAACATTTAAATTTTAAAAAGAAATAAGTTTATGAAAGAGTAGAGGCCTATTTAGAACTCTTCAATCATGAATTTTTATTTTAAGCTAATAAAAATAATAGTTATAATTTGGATAATGTATTTTTAAACTGCCAAGTGGCTAGCTTACCACTTGGCTAATCATGATAATCTGTCGTCTGCTTTATAATATATATATATATATATATATATATATATATAGATATAGATATAGATATAGATTCACATCTTCCACAACTTCCTGTGATTAATAAAAAAAATTTTCAATATCCAACAGGTAATGGAGAATACCTTAAACATGTAATACTAGGAAAATAGATTTAAGATACTTGGATTAGAAAGGCAAATCAAAGCTTGAAAACTGAAAACTACGTCAAGATCAAAAGTCTTATGCAATGTCAAACAAAATTTGTGGTGCTGGATCTTCTCCTCAATTTTCTGACTGTATATCTTCTACTTAGAGTGGTGCTGGATCTTTTCCTAAAGTTTGTGGTTATACATTCCAAAATATTTGACGCTTAAATTTTATTTTCTTTTGATTTTTCATTCGGTGTTCGATAACTGCATTGGAGCACGACTAATTCATATCGTGCATTGTAGGGCCTATTCCGAAATTGGCGCTCCCAACAAAATTTCTCCATATCCAGGCTCGAATCCAAGATCTTTTATTAAGGATAGAGTAGTTCCATCACTACACCACAACTCGGGTTGGTTGCCGCTTAAATTTCTCACCATCATGTCACATACTTATTTAACTTTGCCAAAACTGCCCCAAGTCAGCTGAAAATAAATGGGTTCCAAAATAATTAGTATCTTTACTATTGTGCAGTAAGATACTTGAGACACAAAAAATAATTGAAAATGAAAGAGGAGGAATTCTCTTACTTTTTAAAATTCCTTTATACACTATTTGGATAGTGGTTTTCCATGGTATGGTATGATTGGCTACTAGGTGGGTTGGGCCACAGGTGACAAAAGAGTTTTAAAATAAGGTGTAGGTGACACAAGTCTTAATTATTAGGTGGAGGTGACAATTACTTTATTATGGATTAAGAAAGTTGGGGAAGTTTGAAAATAACCCACAAGTTTTTAAATTTATACTTTGATCCAAATGTTAGCCTATATAACGGAGAACGGAGGGAAAAAAAGGCACCTTTCTGTCTCTTCTCACCCTTTGTTGATTTCTCTCTCTTAGCGATTTTTGTTGTTCATTGTTGTTGCTGCTTCATTCATCATCTTCTGCTTCATTATTATCATCTTCTACTTCATCATCATCTTCATCTTGTTCTTGTTGACCATTTGTTATTGTTGTTGTTACCGCTACTATTGCTATTTGACCAATTTCTTAGGTCAAATTTTGTTTCTAACATCACTTTCCACTTGGCATTACTTCATAGGAGACGTTGGTAAGTCAAATTATGATTTTTAGTTGAATGTCATCTGGGTAACTGTTATTATGTTTTTGTTTTCCAACAATGGATAGAACCCAATCATGAATCCAACATAAAATCCATCTATTTAAATAGATAAATGATCTGTTGCGACAGATGAGACATCTATTTCAATGGAAGACTGATATGTTGGATTCATGTTTAAACAGATGGCTCATCTGTTGCAATATTTGACATATATGTTGCAACAGATTAGTTACCTATTGCAATAGAACCTGAACGCGATTCCAACATAGGTTACAACAGATTAATAACCTGTTGCATCGAGTAAGTCATCTGTCGCAACAGGTTAATTATCTGTTGCAACTGTCACTCATCTGTTGGAATCAGATTCAAAGGTGATTAAGTTATAACATCAATTCCAATAGGCGATTTATCTATTGCAACAGATATTCAGACCGTAATATGAATCCCAACAGGTAAGAACCTGTTGCGACTCATCACTTACCTGTTGCAACAGATAACACATCTATTGGGATTCATTCACGGCACTATGAAATCACTATCAACTTTTTTTAATAAATGACTTTATTTAGGTACCACTAATGGAGGGATTAATAATAATAGGGGTGGATTGTCACGGTCATTGGGTCGAGAAGAGCAATCGATATGTATGGCATTGGAAGGAGGGTAAAATGCTAGAGACGATAGCTATGACAGTCCAAAGTGATGTTTTGTATGATGATTTTGTGAACTTAATCATCAGCATTTGTAGACTAAATTGTCAACCGGAAGAATTCGCCATTAGCTACATGCACAGCTCCTTTGAAAATCAGAGGGTACTTTCTTTCAAGATAACCGATCAAGTTTGATTGTATTCTTGTCTAAGTGATTCAACTAGGCCGGTGTTAAGGGTGTACATGGTTGAAAAGTCGAGAGAGAATAAGAACCAAAAAATAGAAGAAAAAGAAGACTTTTTTGATGATAGGTTGGATGATCTAGACATGAATATTCCAGATGATGATCAAACACCTACTCCCGTTGATGCGACCAATACGATGTGCAGTTCTTCTCAATTGACACAACCTAGAAATCTTCAAGACGATAGGACCGGTTTTTTATTGGAATGTCATTCAAGGACAAGAATGAACTATCTAACAACTTTTGTTTTTTCTTGTGTGAAAAAAGATTTCAGAATAAAGAAGGTGATTAATTCGAGAAGTGTCTTTTGCTTCAAATGTGTTAATTCGAACTGCAAGTGGTGGTTAAGAGCGGTGAAGTATGCAAGTTCTGACAGATTCGTCATTCATAAACATGAAAAGCATCACACATGTGGTTCGGAGCACATCTCGAGCCAAAATCCTTATACCACGGCAAAGGTCCTCGGTGAATAGTTCAGGAGTAGTTTCCCCGATGGTAAAGGCCATTCAACAAGGCTTATGGCCAATCAGCTCCTTACGAATTTGGGTGTCCTGGTCAATTATTGGAAGGTATATACGGTCATGGAGATTTCCAAGGACCTGGTTCGAGGGACACTCGAGCATAGGTATGAAGTCTTGGATGCTTACCATTACATGATTGAGTCCACAAATCCTGGAAGTAAGATGACATTACATCTGAATGAAAACAGAAGGTTCAAGTACTTTTTTGTATCCTATGGTGCTTGGATTCAAGGTTTTCGACATTTGAGAAAAGGAATAGCCGTCAATGGTACCTTCTTGAGGAGCAGGTATAATGGAGTTCTACTAGCGGCAATGGCGCAGGATGCGGAGAATCACATCTTTCCTATCGCTTTTTATGTAGCGGACAAGGAATGTGATGCCTCTTATGAATTTTTTTTGAACAACTACGACACTGCGTCGAAGATACCGAAGAGTTGTGTTTTGTATCGGATAGGCATCCAAGTATTCCAAAGATGGATTCACTTTTCTTCACTTCAGCTTACTTTGGTTGTTGCATCAGGCATCTTGGAGAGAACATTCAAAACAACTATCACAATGAAAGGGTCGTCACCCTTTTTTATAGAGCAGCTAAAGCGTATAGTAGAGAGGAGTTTTTAGACCATTTCAATCAAATAGCGGATGTGAATCCCAACCATCACCAAATTCTTATGAATTTAATGTCTTGTTTGATTTACAAGTTTAGTTTGATGTCGTACTAAGTGATTCTTTTCTATAGGTACAATATTATGACATCAAACATAGCTGAATCAGTGAATTCATTATTTGGTGATGAAAGAGAATCTTCCATCAAGGCTATGTTTGAAAAAATAAGCGAGCAATATAGCGATTTTTTTAACAAAAGGCGTGTACAGTTCAAGTGCCCAGAAAAAAAACCTGGTTTGTTCTCGAAATCGAAAAGAAAATATCAATGAACATCACTTTGGGGAATACGTTATTCTCTCATAAAATAGCAGATTATAAATTCCGTATCATCGGTCATGGTGATGCTGCCACGGTGGATCTTCAAATAAGATCTTGTACGTGTAGAGTTTTTGACTTGGACAAAATACCTTGTCCACATGCTATGGTAGCCCTTCGAACTCAATACGGCCATAAATATGGACCTGAAGTTTACGAGCACTCCTCTCAATATTATTCGATGGAAAAATATGAAATGGCATATGTAGGCATATTACTCCGGTGCCTCCCAAAGAATCTTAGGTTGTTCCAGTAGAGCTTATGGGGAGATTAATACCTCCTCCATATATTGACCCGAGCACTATCAAATTGGGAAAAAAGCCATATAAAAGGAGGCGTGGAGTTGGAGAATCATTTTCATCAAGAAGAAACAAGTGCTCCATATATAAGTGCGCTGGCCACAAAAGAACTACATGCCCGAATCATAATCCACCATGATCGTTGTAATTGCAGAAACTTGTGTTGTTGTTTGTTTGTTTGTTTGTTGTGGACTTTTATATATTTAACTCATTGTTGTGAACTAATGTTATCATTTATTATATATAAAATGTCTTTTTCTTAAATAACTTGTGCATCAATAAAATGAGGCAAAACATGAACTTAAATAATACAGCAGACCACAATTATTCTCAACAGTTGCATAAACAACTGGAATGCTTTCCTCCAACAGATGAAAATCTATCAAAATAGATGGATAATCTGTTAAAACCCAACAGATGACTAATTGGTTCCAACTGTTGAAAGAACTCAAAAGCCAAAACTGCTTGTGCTACTAGATTCAACATTGCCTCCAACCGTCGACATGTTAACATGTATTAGATTAGAAGAAAACAGAATGAAAATTGAATAAGAATTAAAAAAGTCAAAGTCTGACTAAAAGTAAATTTTTCATTAAATGAAAAATA
>NC_061111.1:241257120-241305395 GCF_002878395.1 Capsicum annuum | reverse complement strand
TGATCGTTGTAATTACAGAAACTTGTGTTGTTGTTTGTTTGTTTGTTTGTTGTGGACTTTTATATATTTAACTCATTGTTGTGAACTAATGTTATCATTTATTATATATAAAATGTCTTTTTCTTAAATAACTTGTGCATCAATAAAATGAGGCAAAACATGAACTTAAATAATACAGCAGACCACAATTATTCTCAACAGTTGCATAAACAACTGGAATGCTTTCCTCCAACAGATGAAAATCTATCAAAATAGATGGATAATCTGTTAAAACCCAACAGATGACTAATTGGTTCCAACTGTTGAAAGAACTCAAAAGCTAAAACTGCTTGTGCTACTAGATTCAACATTGCTTCCAACCGTCGACATGTTAACATGTATTAGATTAGAAGAAAACAGAATGAAAATTGAATAAGAATTAAAAAAGTCAAAGTCTGACTAAAAGTAAATTTTCATTAAATGAAAAATAAAATACATTAGGTATAGATCCAATATAGAAAAATTAAAATACATATGCTAAAAGAAAAAACACATTCTAATTACTATTATCATCATCATCATCATTAATGACAGACGGCCAATCAACTCGCAGCAGTAGGGCTCTCATTAGCCTCTGCATCTCTCTGAACATTGTCGCTCTCACAGCGACCAACTCCCTCTGCAGGTCATTAACCTTCCTTTGAAGTTCCCGCACTATGTCGTGTAGAATATCAATGTTCGGAAAAGGATCAGCATATCTAGAACACGCATGAATTGACAAATGTAAAGAAAAATATTCACAATGTAATACAACGTATACGACCAACTGGTAAATTTATGCCAGAAAAAAACTTACCTCAACGAGAAAGGAATATGCTATTTGAAGAGAAGTGGTTGAAGATGTCACACGAAAGGAAAAAATGCAAGAAATAAATAGAGTTGAATGAAGATTGAGGGACCTATAATATAATTTGGACGTGTCAGGACAAAAGGAAGGACTGTTCAGCTCCATTGTATTAATTACATTCAAATTGGTGGCATTTTGTTTTCTGTGAAAAGTCGCAACTTTTTCTTTTACACTAATTACTTCTTACCTTTTCATAGCGGTTTAAGACTCGATAAAAGCCGTTATTATTGATCTATCACAATAGATCGTCTAGCATTTTTAACATATTTAGCATCTGTTACAACAGATGGATGGATTGAATGTGCAACAGATGGTTGTAAAAATAGATTTACCATCTGTTGCAATAGATGGTTTGTATATGCAACAAATAAGACATCTGATGCAACTTATGTATTATCTGTTGCAACAGATGGACAGTATGGATAAGTTGGAGAAGATGTTTTGATATCTTCTGACAGCTGATTCATTAGTTTCAGTTTCAACAGATAGAGTATTCGATTCATTAGCTGTTTTGAATGTGCGAGATAAAAAGTATTCACCTCTTTTTAATAGTCCCTCCGTTACGTATTAGTTGGGCCCCATGGGCTTGGCACACCAATTAATAAAAATATAAATTAGGTGATTGTTTTACCAAATTGGCCTTATTAATTATGATTAAAAAGTATAAATGTGAATAATGTACATTATGTAGTCATTTAATAATAGGGGTAATATTGAAAGAATATAATAAAATTCTCCTGATTTTATAAATAGGAAAACTAAATTGAAACAAACATATTTAGAAAGAAGTAATCACATCCGTGCATATTAATTAAAAAAAAGTCAGGTCTATCGCAACAGATTTACCATCTGCTGCAACATATAGATTATATCTGTTGTGACAGATGGACCATATGTTTGGAGGAGATATTTTGATTTCTTCCAACAGCTGATTCGTCAGTTGTAACAGATGGAGATTTCGATTCATCAACTATTTTGAATGTGTTAAGATAAAAAGTCATGACTCTTCACACCTCCATTTTAATAGTCATCACATTCGTGCAGATGAATAAAAAACACTGACATATCCTAATGGGGTAGGAATAATAAGATGCGTGCAATGGATCCCATTTTCATGCATGCGAGTTATGTATATTATTGGTCAGGCTATCGTGAAGACACATAAAGTGCAATGATTTTATGAATGAAGTTTTTTACCAATGATTAGACACTAATCCTTCAAACAAGATCCTGAATTCTCCAGTTTAGTTTGATAGGTGCGAACTGATAAGGCTGAAGGGTTCCAACACGGTGGTGTCGATACCCCATTACAATTTAATGACACGATTCATGCACATGTTTTTGTGTTTGGGGAGGGGTTCAAATTTTTGGCAGCACTGTGAATATCCAATAGTGATTGGACCAGTTTTAATGGCACAATGGACTTCTTAAAAGGCCTCCAAAGCCTCGCAATGCAGCAAACAACGATAGAACCAATAAAAATTCCCCTGGTCCAAATTTATATGGATGGATTGGTGGAGGAGACTATTATACAGCAGAAGGTGTTTGGGAGAAAACCTGTGCGGGAAAAGGGAGGTTGAGAAGGCCATATATCATCTTAGTACTTTTTTAAGAGGATACACAGGGTTAATTACTCTTGACCATTCTTTTTTTTCTTCAACGATTGATGGATTTTCATTTTTTGGATACACTTTCACACTCGCATATCATCCAAGTTTTTCATTTTTCATGTTAATTTCATAAGCTAATTTTGCTACACTTCCCTTCCGACCTTGTGTATCCTCTTAAACAAGTACTAAGATGATATATGGCCTTCTCAACCTCCCTCTTCCCACACAGGTTTTCTCCCAAATACCTTCTGTTGTATAATAGTCTCCTCCAATAACCCATCCATATAAATTTGGACCATCGGAATTTCTATTGGTTTTATCGTTGTTTTCTACATTGCGAGGCTTTTGAGGCCTTTCAAGAAGTCCATTGTGCCATTAAAATCGGTCCAATCACTATTAGATATTTGCACTGCCGCCAAAAACTTGAACCCTTCCCCAAACTTGACACAAAAACATGAGCATAAACCATCATTAAATTATAACGGGATATCGACACCACCGTCTTGTTCCCTCAGCCTTACCAGTTCGAACCTAACAATCTTAACTGTAAAATTCCATATCCTGTTTGAAGAATTAATGCCTAATAGGTAAAGAACAAACATTCACAAAATCATTGTACTGGATATGTATTTTCATGATAGGTTGATCAGTAACACAACCTCCCACATATAAAGTGGTTCCATCTGCAAGCAGCTTATTTCTCCGAACCTATCTTTACTCTAGCCTTTAATACTGGCCGAGCAAAAGTGGATCCAATTTCACTTCCTTTTGTCTGCAAACAAGAGAAATACATTTGATGTCAAACAAGAGAAGAACAAAAAGAACATTACAAAAGTGTAACACAAAATTGAGTGAATCAACAGATGACCAATATGATGCAACAGATTACCTATTTGTTCAATCGATGAGGCATCGTTTGCAAAGGATGGATGACATGTTGCAACAGGTAGGCCATCTGTTGGAATAAATCAAACCATCCTTGCTACTGGTTTGATTTCTTCAAAAAGTTGCTCCGTCTATTCCAACAACTAATTCATCAGTTGCAATGGTTGAGGAAACTGTTGCAACACCACCACCAACAGCATCAACAACAAAGAAATAAACAAAATAACAACATATGTTCCAAAACCATCCACAATACAAACATCATATATTCCAATACAACCACCACCTCCAACAACAGCACCACCAAAGTACCAAACAAAAGACATAAAAAAACTATACTAATATCAAGGCTTTTTAAGTTCTCCCAACAGATGACTTTTTTTGCATATTTTAATAAAAACAACAGTTCGTTCATTCAAGACTTAAAATTCACCTTTCCTTCAATTTTCTTAATAAATAGCAAACTGGTAATGGGTAAATCATTGGTAGCAACAGATGTAAATAATTAATTTAAATGACATACAAAGAAGAAAACGAGATTAAAGAGCAACTTTGAACCATATTTGCAATGTCAAAAAAGCAAATGGATTAGAACATCCAGTTCAGTCGAGAAAAGAAATTGATTGGTTAAGATCCCAAAGGATCCTCATCCGAAAGAACAGAGAAAAGAGAGGAAAAAAAGGAAACAACAAAGATAATTGTGAATAAAAAATAAAGAAGAGTTATGAGTTGAGTCTAGTCTAGACTACTTTATGGCTGAAGGAGAGAGAGTTCTAGATATGGGGGTTTAAATATTCATTAATAACTTTTGAGGGGCACAAAGAGACGGTGACATTGAAAAGACCAGATAAGACTACTCACTCAGGAGATTTTTGAGTTATCAAAGTTGTACAGAGTAATATTTTTTACCACCTTAGTATTTTAACTATTTTATCTCATACAGGAAATATCTAAATTGCTTTATAAAAAAAAGGATCAAAAAATATTTAAATGCAACAGATGACTTAATCTGTTTGATAGTTTACAACAGATTCGTGATCTGTCACAACAAATGGCGTATTTGATAGTTTACAACAGATGCATAATATGTTGCAACATATTACCTAATCTATTTGATTTGATCCAACAAAAAAGACATATATTGCAACAGGTTGAACATTTGTTTATATATAATTTCAATTGAGTTCATATGTTAGACTAAAACCTTAATTGAATGTGAGTTCTCATAGGGTCAAACACAACTTTAATTGAGTTTTTTGGAAATTTCATGATGAGATGGTACTGTGTTCCTCCGACCAGAGTCGTCGATCGATCACTCTGAGCCGAGCCGATTCTTACTTCCTCATATGTTAGACTAATAACTTAATTGATTAATCTAGGACTAGGGTACTAATACCTTGATTGAATAATCTGTGACCAGGAGTGAGTTCTCATAAGGTCAACTACAACTTCAATTGAGTCTTTTGGCAATTGCATGATAAAACAGTACTGCATTTCTCCAGACTAGAGTCATCGATTGATAACTCTGAGTTGAACCGATTCTTACTGCCTCATATGTTAGACTAATACCTTAATTGATTAATCTAGGACTAGGGTACTAATACCCTAATTGAATATAGGGTCAACTATAACTTCAATTAAGTCTTTTGTCAATTGCATAATGAGACGGTACTGCGTTCTTCTCTACCAGAGTCGACGATTGATCACTCTGAGATGAACCGATTCTTACTACCTCATATGTTAGACTAATACCTTAATTGATTGATCTAGGACTAGGAGTGAGTTCTCATAATGTCAACTACAATAGATGACAGTGCCTATTTGATAATTTACAATAGATGGGTAATCTATTGCAACATATGACTCAATCTATTTGATAATTTACAACAGATGGGTAATCTATTGCATTATATGACTCAATCTATTTGATAATTTACAATTGATTCGTGATTTATTGCAACAAATGGCTTAATCTGTATGATAGTTTACAAAAGATGTGAAATATATTGCAATAGATTACATAATCTGTTTGATTTAATCCAACAGAAAAGACATCTATTACAACAGGTTGAACATTTTTTTATATATAATTCAATTGAGTTCATATGTTATACTAATACCTTAATTGAATATGAGTTCTCATAGGGTCAACTACAACTTCAATTGAGTCTTTTGTCAATTGCATGATGAAACGGTACTGGGTTCCTCCCAACCAGAGTCAACGATCGATCACTTGAGCCGAACCAATTTTTACTACCTCATATGTTAGACTAATACCTTAATTGATTAATCTAGGACTAGGGTACTAATACCTTAATTGAATAATTTGGGACTAGGGGTGAGTTCTCATAAGGTCAACTATCGATTAATCTAGGACTAGGGGTGAGTTCTTATAGGGTCAGCCACAACAGATGGCAGGGCCTATTTGATAATTTACAACATATGGGTAATCTGTTGTGACATATGACAATCCATTTGATAATTTACAACATATGGGTAATCTGTCGCAACAGATGACTTAATCTGTTTGATAATTTACATCAGATTTGTAATCTGTTGTTACCTAAACTAATTGATAATTTACAATAGATGAGAAATATGACGCAACATATTGAACATTTGTTTCTTACAATTTCAATTGAGTTCATATGTTAGACTCCTAAATTGATTAATCTAGGACCAGGGGTGAGTTTTCATAGGGTCACCTCCTAGAGTACTCGATCAACTACAACTTCAATTGTTTTTATATGATTTTAAAAATTACGCATATATTTTATGATTTTAAAAATAATTAAGATCATTTAGGACCAAATTAATATTTTCAAAACTACTTGTCATTCTTTTCCAAAATACAAATCAACCCATACAAAATGTTTCATTATTTCAAATCTCGAGGTATAGCTCTTTCTCTCATTCTCACTCAACAATACAGTACAGACAATAACTACTCAACAAATTTGCTCAATCCTCCACAACAGATCATTTTTCTTCTCATTTTCGACCATATAGGTATTATTTTTGACATCATTCTTGCTTGTACCAGCCGTTTTCTTTGTCTTCATAGGCAACAGAGTTCGAGAAGAGCTCTATATTTATTTTTATTTTCTAAAAAATAAGGGCTTTTAAGTTAATGATGAAAAATAAAACTTTTAGTTGTATTATCTTCGAGAGTGGGTTTATAATTTTGAGTTTTGATGGTAAAATCGTAGGATGAACTCGAGAAATCTCTAGTTTCCATTGCAGTGTTATGTTGACTGTTATGGTATAGTCGGATGGTGTTGGTGGTGGTGGTGGTGTTTGTGGTCGTCGTGGTGGCACCGGTGGTGGCATTGGTTGGTGGTGTTTATGGTGGTGTCGGTATTCGTGGTGTTTGTTTATTTGTTGGCATTGGTTTGTGATGTTTGTGGTGGTGGCTGTTGGTGTGTTGGTATTCGTGGTGTTTGTAACGTATTTTTTAAAAGATATGCATACATATACTATAATGTAATTTTTGTTTTTCTTTGTCTGTAGGTAAAACATGTCTCCCAAAAGAAAAGAAAGTGAAAGTGGATCAACGTCTGACCACTCAATAAAAAAGCTATAGTACAAAGGGATTCGGAGGATCTTCCTGAACAATCTCAGTCAGGGAAAAGTAAAGCTGAGGAGAGATGTGAAAATAATATTGAGGGAGGTGGACAAGGGTCCATAGATGGTGATGAAGAAAATGAAAGTGATAAAGAGAAGAAATTAGAGAGTCAGAAAGAGAAAGAGGATAATTATCAGCATGATGATAATGGATCACCGAAGGGGCGTGAGTTAATATCGACATCCCAGCATGATCCTGTCAAAACTTTTAGTATTGATAGGTTTGAAGTTGCGATGCCGATAAATGACCCAGAAGGAAAACAACTAACTGGTCAAATTATACTTAAATGTCAGATAGGGAAAAATTTTGAACATTTTATGAAAATTATGAAGAATGAAAACATAGGCAGACTTTTTAAGAAGAGCTGCTTTGGACGCTTTCTTGAGCTACCTGAGGACCCCTCTGCCCATATCCGTTTCCCTATGACGATGGTATATGGTCTTCTCAAGCGCAGGATTAAGTACACAAGGGATGATAAAGATTCGGAGGAGGGGGCAAAAAGAAGATGGATGAAATCTCGATCAACTACTGTGGCATGCCTATTTGTTTTGGCTTGCAAAAGTTTGTCATAGTGACGGACTTGAGATGCCATCATCCAGAAGGACCACCACCCCACAAAAAATCCAAGGCAAGAAAATACAAGGGAAAAATAGATGGGTTGTTTGACATTGCTCGACGTGGATACAAAGCATCGGATTTGTTGACAGATCTTGAGGATAAAACCATACCACAGCAGTACAGGGAGCAATTATGCTTAGTTTGGTTAGCCCATTTGGTTATATTAGCAAGAGACATCAACAAGGTCCTAGAAGATGATTTGTTCGCGCGTACTGAGGATTTTGATAAATTCAACAATTATCCCTGGGGATATGACAGCTTCTACTTGATTGTCCAATATTTACTGACAAAGCTATCCTAAGGGATGATCCCATTATACGGCTTTCCTTGGGCTTTCATGGTAAAATTAATCACTAATTTTACTCATCCATTAATTTATATTGAATATAGTTATTATGATTTTTTTGTTTGCATCCTGTTTACACTTTTTAGGCTTGGGCATTTGAAGGCATTCCTCCCCTCCGAAAGCTATTAATGGATTACCCGAATGAGGTTTCTCATCCAAGGATGTTTAGGTGGTTGGCTGCAAAGAGCAACACCAATATTAAGGAGGCTGATCTCTTTAAACCTCCGGATGATACAGTACGTATTCTTCAAGTAAAATAATTCTACTCAAAGATAAGAAAGATATTGAACAGATGTTATATCTGGTGCTTGAGATGTTATATCTGATGCACCAGATGGGACATCTGTTGCGACGGGGTATATCTTGCATCAGATTAACCATCTGTGGCTTTGGTTCCCTGAACCCAACTCCTAAAAGATTAACCATCTACTGCAAATTATACAATATATTTTTAATCTGATAATATATTATTCATCTATTGCAACACACAGATCATCTGTTGCATAATAGATTACCCATCTTGTACAGCTGTTGCAACAGATGATTGATATTTTACTTCAGATTATACATGTGTTGCTCTGTTTCTTTGAACCAGACTCAAACGAATTTTAACCATATACTGCAAACTATGCAACAGATGGGTCTTTTTTTTAAATGTAGCCCAACTGTGAAAATTATTATATAATATGATTTAAATGCATCTATCTTTTTTTCGTTTTTTATAGGTTGTGCATCCATGGATCGTGCCTACTGAGGAGGAGTCAGTGATGACTTCTTATATTACTCTAGGTCATGTTAATACTATTGCAGACCCAACGGTGGAGTTAATAAAGAAGGAATTGGCTAGAGCAACAGCCACAAGAAGAGCAGTTAGGAAAGGTCAGCCTAATGTTGAGGCTCTTCATGACCAACCTTTTACTAAGGCAGATCCGGGTGCTTCTTCTGTTGGAGTTGTTGGTATTGGTGGCAGACATGCTGATGCTACTACCACTCATGATGATGAGTATGTTGATGCTCAAGAAAGAATAAATATATTTGAAAACACCCCTTTTCGCCCTTACACAGGTCTCTCTCACCCCTCTTCACCCTTGTGTTCTCGTTGTGAATGCGATGAGTTCAAGGACAGACAGGATAAACTCTTTAAAAAAGTAAAGGCTATCTCTAAAGCTATCGAGGAATTCAAATCCAAGAGGTGTGTTATACCATCCAATAAGGTGAGGGAGCCACACACTCCTACAATATTGGTTAGGAGAAATAAAAGAGCAATTAGCGACGTACTCTCCACTCGAAAATCAAAAGAAATTGCAATTCCTTCCTCTCCAAAAGTTGTTAAAGTTCAGGGGCTAGTAAAAAAGGTGGACATATATGTGGAACTTAGCACCGAAGAGAAGAGGGATCTGCGACAGGTCAAGAATGCCAAGCCAGGCGCACCAAATTACCCCAGGCCTTCCTTTCCCCCCCCCCCCCCCCCCCCCCAAGACTTCCAGACTATGACTGATATGCGTATGCCATACGAGGACAAGGCAGGATTACTTTTCCTATCCTATCCCTTCTAATCTACCCCATGAAGAAGAAGCTATGCAACAGATTTCACATTTGTTGCAATAGCTAGGTATACTGGTTCAACTGGTTGTGGTTCTGTTGCAACTTATTAACCATCTGTTGCATAAGTTGCGTTGGATTATTGATTCACAAAACCCTATGCAACAGATAGACCATCCGTTATATCTTTACAATTACTAACCTATTTAAAAATTGACTTCTTTAAAAATTGACTTCTTATCTCATAGCATGTTGACATAATTCTCGACCTTATGAGAAAAAGGCAATTAACGTACCGAGAAGCTTATGACACTGCCGATAGGATAATGGACCTCGACTTCTACAAGAAGCTCAAGGATAGGTACAATCAACTCAATAGAGAGGCGTCAGCCCTTGGTGTGGGAATTGATTTCCTAGTTCCTAAGTTGGTCTTGGATAAAGAAGAAACGTTAAGATATGTTAGAGGAGATAGACCAAATCCACACGGCAAGAGCTGGACCGAGGCAAAAAGGATTCTTGCAGTCATTAGCGTGAACGGCATGCATTATCGGGTTGTTGAGATACTACTCGAGGAGGAAAAGATCAATGTTTATGACTCCAACGTACCTCTCATCAATGATTTTGATCTTTTTCTCCTTGTGGAGCCACTGATGGTGTTGTTGTCCATCTTGTTGAGGGAAGGTAAACTGATGAATCATTTTCCAAAGGAAGTGTTGATGAAGAAATCATGGGATTTTAAAGGTCGAAACAGGGGAATAGTCCTTCCAAAAGATGATGCCGCTAAAGCGAGCGGTTCGCACGCTCTTACACATATTAAATATTTGCTGACCGACACAGAAATGGCCGAGCCAACAAATTTTCTGTGCGACAATGCTGTGGCAAACCTGCAAGAGGTCTGGGCCTATGGGGTACTAACTGGATGCTTGAAGCTTGTGTATATAGAAGAGCCTGTGAAATAGAAATTTTTAATTTCAAGTTACCCTTCACTTTATTACATGTACATGTAGTGACAATAATTTTTTTCTGATGAAAGTTGAGTTTTTTATAATGCAATAGATTAGATTGTCAATTTGTTGCAACAGTGGGAAGACCTGTTTGAATAATCTAATAATCTAAGTCTAATCTATTGCAACAATAGGAAGACCTGTTTGATAATTTCTATGAATAATCTAATAATCTAAGTCTAATCTGTTGCAACAGTGGGAAGACCTGTTTGATAATTTGCACAGATGACCTAAATTTTACAACATATGCCTAAATATTTTTGATATTTTCCAACAGTTACGCTTGAATATCCATGTGATCGTCACCAACAAACCAGTAGCAAATACACACACCACCATGAAAATTTCAGCAATTAGGCTTCAATATCCATGTGCCCAACAACACCAAACCAGTAGCAATAACGACAACAATGTATTATCTTCTTGCTCGATTTTATTTCTCTTCAGAAGCCTTGACTTTATTCAAAAAACCCCAGATTACACGATTTGCTTGTGAAGGGTGTCGTTCTTCATACCAATCAAAGTAAGTGTATCCACCCAATTTCTATAAAAAAAAAAAAAGAACTTAATTACAAAACAATTATAGGTCAATAATTAATTAATTAATTAAATAAAAAAATATTACCTTTGAAATCTTACAAATAAAAAACCTACGACCCAGATTTTGTTGAGTCCAAGAAGTCTTTAGTAGAGCTTCATGACCGCACTTACAATATCGAAAATCTTTATCACAAAAAATAGTGGAAGATGCGCTCGACATTGTCAAGGTCAGTTGGAAAAAATGAAAGTAATAATTTGAAGAATTTGGATAGATAAAAGAAAATGACGATGAAGAAGAAGATTTGGGAATTTAGGGTTAAATTTTAGGAGGAAGATGAATATATAAGATAATGGGGGGGGGAAAATGACCGTTGGGGCCAAGTGACGGCAAGTCAGCAAAATGTGCCAGACTGACACTGACACATTTGATGTCTATTTTATTTTACGTGTTTAAAATGAACATGTCTACTTGATGCCTATTTTATTTTAGGTGTTTAAACTGAACACCGTCGATGGGTTGTGCCTTTTTTATTTCAATTCACTTTAACCCTTTTACACGTAGTGACAATTTTTATGGCCAACAAAAATTGAATTTTTATAATGCAATAGATTGTCCATCCGTTGTAACAGTTATCCTACCTGTTCTGACATATAGTTTATCTGTTGTAATTGGTTAGTCATCTGTTGCATTATCTCAATGTTTTTATCTAAAATACATATGTTGCAACAGTGGGAAGGCCTGTTTAATAAATTCCAACAGATAACCTACCTGTTGCAACATATGTATAAATTTGTTCGATTATTTCAATAGATGTGTCATCTGTTGCAACAGATAAAGTCCATCTGTTGCAACATATGTCTAAATCTATTTTTTTTTTACCAATAGATGTGTCATCTGTTGCATTATCTTGATGTTTTTATCTAAAGTCCATCGGTTGCAACAGTGGGAATACCTGTTTGATAAATTCCAACAGATCACCTACCTGTTGCAACATATGTCTAAATCTGTTCGAATTTTCCAATAGATGTGTCGTCTGTTGCAACAGATATATTATTTGTTTTAATATTTGAATCTAGTATTCATTTTCAATTAATAATTTCAAATCTAAGGAATAAATAAAATTCATAGACAAAATAAAATAAATTGAAGCCTTCATAAATTAGCTGAAATAAGTCAACGAATAAACGAAATGTAAATAAAATTGTTATGGGTATAGATGTCAACAAGTACATTAACAACAATTTAAGTATACTACCAAGGATTGCTTTGACCGGCTCAAGCTATAAAGATCTACTCAGTATGGACAAGTTGTTCTTCATCCGGTGCTATGGAATTCGGCGTTGCTCGTCGTGGATCTTCATTGTCACTTGCGTACGATTTCTGCGCTTTCTGTTCTCTGTATTTCCATAAAAAGAGTAGCATATTATCAATAATATTTAGCAATACCTTCTTCTACATCCACCTGGAAAGCCAAAATTGGTCAATGCTAATCACGGAGATACAACAAAATGGAAAAGGATAACTCATCTCTTCTAGAAAATCAAATAGCTCTTCCTCCCATTTTAAATTATTCCAAACATATTATATTTTTTTTGCAACAATGAATCAACTGTTGGGATAAATTTCTACATGAGGAAGACCTTGTGTGATAATTTTCAATGGATGAACCATCCGTTGCAACATATGAATCATCTGTTGCAGTAGATAGCTCATCTGTTGGTACAAATAAAAGTTGTATGAAGAGCTGTTTGATTTGCTAAAACAGACAAGACATATGTTGCACCAGATAAAGTATCTGGTGCAACAGGTTAGTCAACTGTTGCAACAGATGTATATATCTATTTGATAATTTTCAGCAGATGTGTCATCTATTAAGATAGATATGTCTGTTTGTTTTGTCAGTTGGAAGACATATAATATATTCACCTTCTTCAGCTTGTGCTGCTCTTCTTTGGACATTGTATGTTGCTCAGTACAACACGCAGACAGAAGAGTTGCAATTTCACTTTTTTGGATGCCTGTAATGCCTTGGAAATCACTCTCCTTCTTCTCTTAGCCCTAATCTCTAATGAAGAGGAGGGAAATAAAATCCTTTTTGATGGAATGATACCCCTCTTAGATGTCAATTCCTTTATAGAAGTAGTAATGCATTAATAGCATTAATCACTATATCATGTTTCGCCCTGAAGTCTTGACATTTGCATGCAGAACATTTGCTGGGAGAGGCAAAATCTGTATAACCAGTATGATCATACTCATAATGGTTTGCTTTAAATACTATAAGAGGATCATCATTAGCACCAACAGCATCACCACTACCACCACCAACAGCTTCATCAACAACAACAAGCCTACCCTCCAAAATTATTTTTCTTGTAATGGTTGTTGCTCCAAAAAATTCCATTTTTATTCTGTCGATGACCTTAGGATCCGATAAAGTTTGCACAGACCGTAAAGTAAGAAAAAATAGCATCTTTAACTCTCAATTGGTCAGAACTAGCGACGGATGCACATTCTAACATAAATCATTACATATATTAGAATGATGATTAAATCATTCAAAAAAACATTAATTAAAAGAAAAAATTAATTATAATTATACTTACTGCATCCTTCGGGGGGTTGAAGAGATCAAGAAATTTTACATTTTTATCAGTTTTGGCCGACAACCATCTCAAGATTCTTGGACAGGAAACTCCTTCCTGGTAGTTTACTTGTTGTCTCAAATGAGGAATGACTTCAAATGCACAAGCCTATAAAATAACGCCAATAAATCAAAACCATTATTGAGCAAAAAAAATGAATGATATCATAATAGAAGAAAGAAACATTTACCATGAAAGCCCATAGGAAGCCATATAAGTTGACTTTTTTTGGCGCTAACGGAATCAAATATTTGACAGTCATTTTGAAGCTTTCATACCCCCATGGATAGCTGTTAAATGACTCATGATCCTCAGAGAGCTTTATTAAATCGAGGCTTATGTTGTTGTTAACATCTCTCGCCCAAAGAATATTATGTACAAACCAAACCAAGCACAATGACTGCTTGTGCTTCTTTGAAAGTCCTTTACATTTCAACGCTTCTATTAAATTTTTATTTTTGAAGCTTGGACCAACAATGGACACCAGGTCATCACGATCACACGACTTGCCTTTGCCTTTTTTAGGTGTACGGGGTGCTTTTTTTCGGTTAGAATAGGTATAACTTGAGAAGGAGGATAATATTTTAGTCCAGTAACTATGGCAAACTCCTTCCAACCAAAGCAAATAGGCATGCCACAGTAATTTATCCATACCTCATCCATTTTATCTTTGTTTTTATACATAAACCTACGCTTAAGAAGTTCATATACCATTTTCATTTGGAAACGAGCATTGTTGTTCTCCGGCAAATCAAGATATTTCCCAAAGAAGCTGTCCCTGAAATAAGCATCCAATTTTTGTTCTCAAAGTATTTTTATGAAGGCATCGAAAGATTTTCCCATGACTGACTTAACCACGAAATCACCCGTTAAATCTGCGGCACCATCGCACTGCATTCTCATAGGATAACGATCAATGCTGAAGGCTTTGACCAGCTCTTCGGTGGAAGGGCTATTAGTATCTGCATCATCTCTTTTGAAACATTTCTTCTCCCCGTGTTCATTATATTCTGCTCCCGATTGACATAACGCTTGTAAAGCAAGCTCATAGAGTGGTGGATATAGCCTAGCTGCTTCACTTGTTTCTTTACTTGGACTTAATTCGGTTTTTATTCTTTTGGGAACCATATTATCTAAAATTAACAGAAACATAAAATAATATATTATTATTGATTAATGCATCATTAAAAAGGGATAACAGTAAATCAAACAAGCAAAATAGTAAAACAACAGTTGCAATAGATCACCGATCTGTTGCACCAGGTAGTATATCTGTTGCAGCATATAACCAAACTGTTGCAGCGGATGATTAATCTATTGCAACAATACAAAATATACCACTTATTTTTTAAGACAGATGACTGGTCTGTTTAACAGATCACACAACTATTGTGACACCATCTGTTGTAACATATGAGTGATCTGTTGGAGCAGTTAAATAATTCATAGCAACGGTTGAGTAATCTGTTGTGACAATACAAAATATATCACTCATCTGTTGAGAAAGATGAATGGTCTGTGCAACAGGTCAGACATCTGTTGCAACACATGAGTGATCTGTTGGAACAGTTATCAACGGTCAATATTATTTAGATTTCTTCCAACATAGGTCGTCTATCGCGGCAGATGAATGATCAGTTGGAAAAATCAAGTCTTGGACTTTTCCTGTAGGAAGAGTTGGTAGGATTTTATCCAATAAGAGGTTCATCTGTTGCATCATATCATTAATCTGATGGTTCTTCCATTGCACCAGATGGTTAATTAGTTGCATCAGATTTTTTATTTGAAGCTTAATCTGTTACAATATATGGTAAAGCTGTTCCGTCAGATTATTAATTTGTTGCATCAAAATTATAATCTGATGGTTCCTCTGGTGTATCAGATGGTTGATTTGTTGTATCATATGATAAATCTATTGCATCAGATGGTTGATATGTTGCACTAGATGGGTAATCTGTCGGAGGAAATAGTAGCACAATTTTGTTAAACAAAAAACAGCAATTTCACCATTTTTACCAAGAACAAGAACAGAACAAATCAAACCAAATTGTCCTTTTGTTTTTATAAATACAAACAATAAAAGTCAAACTTTAAAAAAATACAACAAACAACAAAATATCATAATTTACTTCGAAAAGAGAAGCGAAGAAATACCAGAAATTAGAGTTTTATTCAGACCGCATTTCAAATTAGTGCAACAAATATTGAAATTGTTAACCAATACTATAAGAGAAGTTGGCTCAAGTTCCTCGTTTTCTTCAAAACTAAAAAGGCCATAAATTTTTATATGAAAGAAGAAAAGGACCGATGAAGAATTCGAAGCTGTTGTGGTCGGAGAGCAAGGCTGCCACGTCGATTGAAGTAAAAAAAACTCGAAGCCCAACTATTTGTAGTCGGATGTTGAAGTCGCCGAGGATTGAAATGAGAAATTTACAGAACAGTTGGTTGGGAGAGAGTTGAGAAAAGCTGTCGAGAGAGGGATGAGAGACAGGTTGATTGAATTGAAGATGGGAACTCGAAGTCCAACTATTTGTCATTGGGGGTTGAAGGGAGAAATTTTGTAGAACTGTTGGTTGGGAGAGAGTTAAGAGAAGCTGTCAAGAGAGGGGAGAGGGTGGTTGATTTGGATTGAAGAGGGTGTGGGTTGGGTTGATTTGTATTTTTGAAAAGATTAGAAAGTTTTGAAAATATTAATCAAGTCCACAATTAACTTGATCAAGTTTTCTAATAATGTTTGACCCTATCTGTTGGTAAATGTCATCAATCCTTCATTCAAGACATAAAAGACACCTATTCTTCAATTTTCTCTGGTTACTAAGAGAACTATGTTTGTTTTGATTGTTTCTTAAAATGTATGGTATGATATAGTTTAATTTCATGATTTGGTAACCATGAAAACCCTCACTTTATGTAACCACAGATTTGGTGGTATTGCATGGTTTGCTTCTTTTTTTTTTTAATTATGCCCTTATTTAATATTATATAATCATATTTTATCCTTTATCCCATATTATTTAACTCCGTCTCCTACTCTTTACCCTATCCCACAAGCCACCCATCCCCTCCCCTAACCCACCCCCTCCCTTGCCCCGCCCGAAAAAAAAATTTAAATTTATTTTTTGAAAACTTTTAAATTTTTTTCTTATCCCATCCTCCAATCCTGACCCGGACTCCACCCCTTATCAAAATCCACCTCAATTTTTTTAAAAAAAAATATTTTTTATAAAAATTTCTTACTATAAAAATTTCTTACCCTACCCCTTATTTTATTTGTTCTCATTGTTTATGTTAAATCTATACAAATATTTTTAGAAAATATTTTTATGTGTAACGAACACAAGAAAATAAGTAAGAAACAATTTTTTTTCCTAAAATTTTTTGTCGTATTCCATACCGAATACACCGTTAGCATACACAAAAGATGCATTCAAAATTTGTATTTGTCACTGGCAGTCACGTTTCAAAACGCTAAAAGAAAATAAAATTTATTACTATAAAGATAAATCTGATTACATTTATTTCGATCTACTCTTGTATTGATTTTATTAAAATTTACATGAATTTAACAATTTAATATATTTACATGGCATAATTTGTGACAGATTAGCAGAAAGAAAATCATTTTATTAACAATTATTAATAAATTTAATATTTATAATAACTAAGGGCATTTTAGTAAACTTACCAGTTACGATATAGTACCGTACTGTCAAACCAAATAATAAAACTGTTATTAAATAGTAGTGAATGGTACAGTCAATCTAAAATTGTATTATATTATATTGTACAGTACAATACCATATCGTACATTATGAAATCATGGCAAACCATCATCAAAATAAAGGGTTAACTGTCTACGAGGTGTGTAATTTGACATCATTTTTAAACAAAAAATAGTGTACACCACGCAGCATCAGATAGTACTTAATGTCTCCTTTGATAAATAGTTGGTGATAATTCAAATAAAAAATACTAACACTCGATTGTTCTGACATAAAATTCACAAAAAAGATATACTTTAGGTACTTTTTTATTTTTTATCATTATCTCATATTATGATTTTGATTCTCATGATATATGACTCCACATATTTAATATTAAATTGATTAAAAAAAAATTTTTTTGTCTTTTTATAAAACAACAAAAACAAGATATTTAGTGTAATATTACAAAGTAGGGTCTGAAAAAAGATAAAGAGTATGCAGATCGTATCATTATCTTAGAGATAGAGAGTGTATTTCTGATAGACCCTTGATTCAAACACAAAATAGGCCAAAATAGTATGGAGAAAGAAATAACGGAAATGAAGACAATCATAGTAAATATCATAGAGAACCTGACAAATCATACTTAATAATAGTTGTAATATTTAGTGATAATAAAAGTATAAAAACTCAACTACTAATCAAACTCAAAGGTCAAAAAACTATAAGAGAAACACAGCTTATAGTATGTTACTAGTAAAGAAGAATAAGCGAGACAACACTCAACTATCTGACTAACCTCCTACCCTAGTTTGTGCCTTCCATAACTTCCTATCTAAGGTCGTGTCCTCAGTAAGCTGAAACTGCAAAATGTCCGATCTATTTTCTATATTTAGTAAGTTTTTACAATTTTAACATTCTACATGAAAAGCTTAAAACCACTATATTTAAAAAGTAAATATTCCATCCATCTCATACTAGTTGTCCATATTATCAAAAATAATAGCCCAAATTATTTGTCAATTTGCAAAACAAAAGAGAATAAATTGAATTTTTCTATTTTACCCTTACAACTGAATTTTTTTTGAAGTGTATGCAAGTTTATAATTTTTTCAAAAGAAAATCATAAAACTACTATTCTTGTTTATGGAAGGGCATGTGAAGAAGAAAGTGGACAACTAATATGAGATACAAGAAGTGCATCTTTAATTTAAAAGCATAAAATTTAAAAACTTTAATTGAAATGGAAGAAGTACAATGTCAAAGACTCAAAATACACCAACATAATATCATATAAAAATATTTTATTTAAAAAAAAATTCGGGATCCAATAAAAATAAGGAAAAAACAAAATAAAGAAATGATTGTAAAAGAAAAATAAAAAGACAAAAGAAAGAGCCACATGGAACCACATGAATGAATAAAAAATTTTGTGAGGACTACCAAAACTTGATATCCTCCCTTATAAATAAGTATAATATAATATATTAATCTATCATTTTATGCTTATATTTATTTGATTATTTGGTTATCATGTTCAAGCCGTTATTTTTTAAAAAACTTGTTTGATCTTTTTGCCTTATATTTCCCTCAAAGTATTTGTATAAAATTAAAATTATCAATAAATTTATATCCACATTCATTGCTCAATTTTAAAGGAAGAGGAAGGTGAAGTGACCCTCTTCAAAACTAAAATTTCTTTATTTTTCTCATTTATTTACATTTCTTTCTATTATATTCGATACTTTTTTCTCAATTATTGAATTTAAAATGGTATTTAATGTAAAAAAAATTTTCATATTAGACTATAAATGTTCTTAAGTAGCTGCAATTGGGTGCTAAATAATCGGGGAATGGGTAATTTACTTCTCATCTTTTATGTAACGTATGTACTCATATTTCATATATTCAGAAATGCACCCCTTTTACCCTCATACATGGTATAACTCACCACATATTGCAAGAGGTGAAATTGAGATAATTTTCTCAATAAATTTGGACAAATATCGGAGTTCTCAAATTATATATGATTTGACTTGACAAAATATGTGGATCTCAAATTAAAAACTATTATTTGAATGACTTTGTGTTAGTTACACGTAGGTACGTAATTAATTTTAGTCTTTTTATAGTATTTCTGGAATTTTTGATAATCATTTAGGTATTAATTTCAATCACAGGCTTTTGATTTATTATTCATACAAATTAAAAGAGATTCACATGATTTGAAACTTTGAGGCATGATAAATCTATAAATTATGTAATGGTCAACTCAGCCTTTAAATAACTGTAAATTGTTAATGTCCATAAAGTGATATATTTATCATAAACTAAAATATCTATAATCATTATTTACTTGGTGATAAGGGTACTATAATATTTATATGAGTCCTCTCCACATTTAACCAGAGGTCTCATGTTCGAACTGTTATGATTACTATGAAGAAATTTTATTGGGGGCGACGTCCACTGGAGACTAAGCCAAAAAACAAAATAAAAATACAAATATGAGTCTTCTTAAAAAAAAATATTTTAAAAATAATGTTACCTTTATTGAATACGATAATTTCCCGCTTAAGAACAAAGAGTAGTAATAATTCTGTCTTGTTTTATTATGTCTGACAATGAATTATGCTGAAAATGTATAACTAAAGAAATAGCAAGTCAGAAAAAAAAGAATACTGATTTTTTTTAAAAAGAATATTTTAGCAAATTTAACGAGTATTTTGTGTTAATGAAATACCTAAGGATGTAATTAGTAAAAATACTAAGAAATTAAATAGAAGGTACATAAAAATATTACGGCATTCCTTCGCTTTATTTTATGTGACACAATTATATATTTGATGTGAATTCGAATATATAAGCTTCCAAGTTTTTAGCAATGAAATTACATGTTTGATACTACATACAAAATATTATATATAAGGAAAAAATCAATATACTTTTTTTTGTTGGTGAAATCAATATACTAATTATATGAGAAATTAAACAACAATATATTTAGTGTATTCACACAATGAGAAATCAAAATACTATAAATTACAGAAAGTAGCATACTTAAAACTATAATTACAATAAATAATCAAACTTTTATAAAATTACAGTTTACAGCAAGAGTAGCATTATTTTACTCATTAACTAGGCAAGTGCATGTTTCTTCATCTTATTTTTCATCATTTGATTTTTTTAGTTTATTTTAATTTTATTTTTTTCTTTCCACTTTATTTTCTCTCGTCTATTTCTCTTCTTTTTTCCTTTTTCATTTTTTGTTCCTTTCTCATATCTTTTTTTTTCTTTTTCTATTTTTGTTTTCTTCTTTTTTTTTTATTTTATATTGTTTTTGTGTTCTTTATTTTTACACTTCTATTTCTCTTTCTTCCTTTTTTTCATTTTTTTCTTTTTATATGTTTATTTTTTTTATTTTTTTACTCTTCTATCTCTAACTTTTATTTTGAAAAGACAAATATGTATATCACATACACATATTCAAAATACATATAAAATACATAGTCATATAGATCTGAATATGTATTTACAGTACAAAACATACATATGTATTTACGAAATACTTATCGTATTCATATTAAACAGTAAAAAACATAACTATACTATACATCTTCATAAGTATTTATGAAATACAAAGGTGACTCATATAAAATAAGAATATGCATATGGATCAGGTATGTATTCTATATACATATGCAGAGCTATATGTATTTTATACAGTGTTGGATTTGTCTTTTAACTATATATACTATGTCATTTTAGACGGTAACATATGTACTTATTTGTTTTCTTTAACTGTTTAAGATATGTATCATGTATTTTTATTACCTATATCTATATGTATATAATTGTTATTTTTGTTATAGAGATTTTGTGTCCTATATACTTATATATACATGTGAGTCAGATATGTATTTCTGTAAATACACATGCAGATATATATGTATGTTTTTTACCGTAAATACATATGCAGATTTGTATGTCTATTTATTTTGAATATTTCTGAATATGTATATATAATATAAATATTTGTCTTTTAAAAATAAAAGATAGAGATAGAAGAGTAAAAAAAAAAAGAAAAAAAAAAAAAAAAAAAAATAAAAATTCAAAAAAAAAGAAGTGAAAAAGGAAAAACAAATAAGAAAGAGAAATAGAAAATAAAAATAAAAAAAAAAAAAGAGAAGTAGAAGAGAGAAAATAAAGTGGAAAGAAAAATAGAAAAGATAAAGAAATTAAAATTAAAAAAAAAAAGATTCAAAAAATAATAAAACTAACAAGAAAAAATAGTTAGAGATATAAGAGAATGATATTTTGAGATTTTGAAGATCATGGAAATAATAATCTTCATATTTGAGTTTGAATTGGAAAAGGAATCTACTAATTTAAATAAGAGTAATTTATGAAAATTTAATTAGATAGAATAATTATTCCTTATTTAACTCAACTAATTTGAGTAAAACAAGGGCAGTAAATCCTATTGTATATGTATTTGTGTAGCAACAGTTTACTTAAATACAATTTGCTATTTTCGTAATTATGAAATTGTTTCTATAAAAATTACATCTAAGGCTCTATAGTTGCTATTTCTGAAATTTTCTCATTTATAAAATAAAGAGTGAGTTTCAAAAATTATGTAAAAGTGAACTCAAACGAGATGGAGTATTTTTTTGGTAGTTTTTTTCTCAAAATAAAAGGAAGCTGATAATATTTTTTATAAGTAAAAACCTCAAAATATTATTAAAAAGATATTTTATTTTCTTAAAACTATATATTTGTAAAGAGAACGTGAATGTCCTTTTTCTAATTTAAATTAATAAGATTTCAATAATCGCGCGAAGGGCGGATTAATTTCCTAGTAGGGCAGAGGCGGATCTATTTAGGCCCGTGAGGGTGGCACGCCACCCGCAAACATCGACGGAAATTCTGTCTCTATATATAGGTATATATATACTGATATATTCAAATGATAAGCCTGCCACCCACAATACCAAAGTGATATCTAGTGCAAGTGGTAAGATGTGTTTTTAGTGGCCCAAAAGTCGCGGGTTTGATCTTTGTTGGTAGCAAAAGTTTTTTAAAGCAATATATAGGTATACACTGATATATTCAAATAACAAACCTGCCACTGGTGAGGCACGTTTTTAGTGGCCCAAAGGTCGCGGTTCGAGCTTTGTTAGCAAAAGTTTTCTTAAAGCAATATATAGGTATATAAACAGTGATATATTCAAATAACAAATGGTAAGGCACGTTTTAGTGGACCTTTTAAAGTTGACTTAATTATAAAATTAATTATTATTTTTGACTTTTTTTTATTTTATTTTTTTAATTGTTAAAAACTAATTTAATCTCTCTCATTCAAATTAAAAAAAACCTATCGAATAGCTATTCTCTCAATTTCCAAATCACGATTTCGCCTCTATTTCTTGACTTCTGGACTCTGGTTCACCGTCTGCTGCAGCCGGTTGAATTTCATCGTCGCCGGCAAAACCGCAAAAGTCTAACCTTTGAAAACTAAGGTAACTCTCAAATCATCAAAAATTGGTTTCATAAGATTATACTCATGAAGACACTTTCTATTATTGATTGATTTGTTAATTGTCCTATAAACCTAAAAGATGAATAATTTAATTGATTTATCGATAAGTTTACTTGGCACCCAAAGAGTTCGGATCCTAGATATGCCTCTGCAGTAAAGTATAAATTAAAGAAGTCAATATATGAGTTTAAACATCTCATAAATATGGTAATATAAGTTTCTAATAAAGAAAATATTTTTACATCAATGAACATACCAAAAAAATCAGTGACAATAAGTTTGTATTTTATTCTCATACGTTAACACTAATAATTTAGTGATCTTTCATGAAAGTATTCTCTCCAAAAAGAATGAAACTACAAGTGAGAAATTTTTCTAATACGTAAGAAATATTTCATAACAAGTGATGTTAATTAGCGAATAAAATTGTCTCAAAATAATATGTCTTTAGAAATTCTAGAGAAATTATGTTCATCTATAATTTATCACTGAATAATATAAAAAGTGTTGTGACACCTAACAGAAATAAGTATTTTGTTTGTAACATTGATCTAATAAAAGTTTGATGATTGGATGCTCAAATTTAAATTTTGTCAAATAATTTGACTATTGAAGTCCACATTAAGTATTTATTTCTATTATGTTAAAGAATAGAGATATGAAATAATATTTAAGTAAACTGTCACCATATCATTTATAAAAGCAAAAATTTGCGACATTATGTTTCTGATAGACCATTATTTATGCATTATGATTGCAGAATTTTATCGCAAATTTTTGGGGTGTCCGTGCTATTCCCAAATTACTGAAAGTTATGACTGTTATTCTATATTAGTGTTTTTTTTTTTTTTTCTAAAAATGACAAATACTTTAAAACTATTCAAATTTGAATATTTATTGTCAGAAGTCTCAAGAGGCAGAATTGTTGGTATAAATAATGTTAACAATTTTGTCAGAGGCATTAATGACTAAAAATTTTGATATCTTCTAATCTTAAATCTAAGTTATAAATAAAAACATGAGTAGCACTCTTACCAAATTTATAAATTCAAAGTGCCGTAATAAAAGAGAAGATTCGAAACAAAGAGTGTCAACTAAAATGATCTCATAATTGAATATCTATAAATAAAAAAAAATTTGCGGTAAAAAATATGCACATATAATGAGTCGGGGCTTTGGACTATAGATGAGAAAAGACTTTTAAAATGAGGTGTGGGTGACACAAGTCTTAATTATTGAGTGGAGGTGACAATTACTTTATTATGGATTAAGAAAGTTGAGAGAGTTTGAAAATAACCCACAAGTTTTTAAATTTATACTTTAATCCCAATATTTACCTAATATAATGGAAAACGGAGGGAAAAAGGCGTATTTCTCTCTCTTCTTATTCATTATTGTTTTCTCTCTCTTAGTGATTTTTGTTGTTCAATGTTTCTGCTGCTTTATTCATCATCTTCCGCTTCATTATCATCATGTTCTACTTCATTATCATCTTCATCTTTTTCTTGTCGACCATTTGTTGTTGTTAGTGGTGGTGGTGGTACAGCACTACTGCCCTAACCAATTTCTTAGGTCAAATTTTATTTCCTACATCACTTTTCACTTTGGCATTACTTCATAAGTGACTTTGGTAAGTAAAATTATGATTTTTATTCGTATTTGTCATCTGGGTACATTGTTGTTTTTTCAACAATAGATAGAACCCCGATCATGAATCCAACATAAGTGCCCATAATTTAAATAGATCAATTATCTAGAGCATCAGATGAGTAATCTGTTGCATCAGACTGTTTATCTTTTGCATCAGACTTATTATCTATTACATCAGACTGTTTATTTATTGCATCAGATTGATTATCTATTGCATCAGACTGATTATCTGTTGCATCAGACTAACTATCTGTTGCAACGGATGATTAATCTGTTTGGAACAACACAAATCAGCCCCTGCCACTAACCCAACAGATAACCAACATGTTTCAACTCTTGCTATTGCTACTGGATTCAAAATTACTCCTTACGTCCAATTACCTATCCCAAATTTCCTAATTTGATTTCTCATTTCACTTGTCTTTTTCATTAATCAAGAAAAGATTAAAAAATATCCATGTTTTACCCTTAGCATTAATCACTCTTTCTTCAAATTAAAATGAAAACATCATTTAATTGGAGGACTATACGCCGCCCCACGTTAAAAGCTTTCTTCTCTTATGAAATATCGATTGAATAGCAAACAATGGTTATTTCAAACACGTCTACTGTCCCACCAACTGATCAGTGGGTTATGGTAAACTAGACATGTTATTAATTATTTTTCTTAATCAATGTGGCATCTCAATTTGGGACTGATAATTTAAGACGAAGGGAGTACGAATTAAAACATCAAAGCCAAACAACAAACTAGTCGTCTGTTGAAACAGACTATTTATATGTTGCATCAACCTGATATCAGTTGTATCAGACTTCTTATCTGTTGCAACATATGAGTAATCTGTTTTGAACAACACATCAGCTCCTGTGTCACAAACCCAACAGATAAATCTTGTTATTGCTACTGGATTTTAAATTATTCCTTTTTACGTCCAATCGTCGACATGTTTGTTGAGAAGATAATAGACAGAATGAAAATTAAATATGAATTAAAACGTCAAAGATCAAGCATAATTTTTTTATTAAATAAAAACAAATAAAAATACATATAATAGACTAAAGAAAAATAATAATCTAATTATTATTATTATTATTATTATTATTATTATCATCATCATTATTATTGCTAGCCCGCCAATCTTCAATCGAAAGTAGCAAGGCCCTCCTCAGCCTGCGTATCTCACAGAGCATTCTTACTGTAACTTCTTTTAGTTCCCATTGCAGGTCACGAACTTGATTTCGAAGTTCATTCACGGCATCTTGCAGAAAAGTAACATCCCACACTAGGTCAACCATAATCTAGAACATATGTGAATTGACAAAAAACTTACAATCAAAAGTAAAGATCTTAAGAATAACCGAATGTAATACAACGTATACTACAAATTGGCAAGAAAAAAACTTAGAAACTTACCTTTGTCGGGAAAGAGAAAGTGGTGGAAGTGCAGGTGTAATATGAAAAACGAGATGCAGTAAATAAATAGAGTGTAGTTGAATGAATGAGTGAGTAAGGAGGGACCTATTTATAGAAGATTGAATTTGAATAAGAGGCAAAAAGGCGCAACTGTTCACCTCCATTCATTAATTATATTTTTGATTAAATTAAGAAAATAAATATTGTGATAAGTCATGACTTTTCAGATTATTATTATTAGTTAGTTCTTTCTAAGAATCATTTTTATTGAGTTGTGACAACAGATTATATATCTGTTACATCAGATAATTCATCTGTGAAAACAGATATATCATCTATTGCAACAAATATAAAACTTGTTGCATCAGATAACCTATCTGTTGCAACATATAATCAAACTGTTCACCTCCATTTATTAATTACATTTTTCATTACTGTGAAAAGTCATGACTTAATTAAATTAAGAAATATTGTGATAAGTCATTACTTTTCAGATTAATATTATTAATTAGTTCTTTCCAAAAACCATTTTTATTGAGTTGAGACAACAGATTCTATAACTACTGCATCAGACGACACACAACAGATATATCATCTGTTGCAACAATAGAGAGAACCTGTTGCATCAGATAATATATCTGTTGCAACATATATCTATCCTTTTAAAAAAAATTATCATCATATCATCAATCCAAATTTGCTGACTTTTTTTACTATATAAATTTTAAAAACACCTTTTCGATAACCGTTTCTTTAATTAATAACCATTTTTATTGAGTTCTGGCAACAGATTGTATATCTGTTGCATCAAGTAAACCATCAGTTGCAATAGATATTCCATCTGTTGCAACAAATGGACGATCTATTTTAATAGCTTTTTTTATTTCTTCTAACAGTTGATACATCAGTCGCAACAGATAGGTAATTTGATGCATCGGCAACATTGTTGAATCTATGTGTTTTTGACAAAAAGTCACGATTAATTATTAAAATTAAATAATCATTCTTTTACTACGGTTGTAAATTGTGTTTATCATTTATTTCCTATTACGTATTTATTTATGAATTATTTTTCATATTAAATAATCAAAAATTCATATCTTTTTTCTCCCTCTCAATAAAAATAACCCTTTTTATTAATAACCGTCTGTTGCAACATATGACCAATCTGTCGCATCAGATTAACCTCCATCGATATGTATTTTTGAATCCCTTGGGTAGATCCGATATACAAAAGGAGAAAAATAAAATACATACACATGCTAAAATGAAAAAAAAATAACTTTACTATAATTACAACTATTATTATTATTATCATTACTATTATTATCATTATTGTCAATGGGACATTTTTAATCCGACAGCAGTAGAGCCCTCCTCAGTCTTGCTCCAAAGTCGGCCAAATCCCTCTGGAGTTCATCAAACTGTCTTTGAAGTTCCCGTAAGGACTCGACATGAATCTTTTTGTATGAATCTGGATCATCCATATTTGTATTATAAGTGTAGTAGAATGAATGAGTGAGAGTATGGAAAGAAGGCCGAGGGGAACCTCAAACAAAAATCCACGACTCTTCATATCCCTTAATTAAATAAAACTGATGACTTTTCGAATATGTAAATTAAAAAAAATGGGTCTAAATACAATTTTTTATTGTATTTCGGAAAGAAAAGAAAAATGCTTTAAAATAAATCTAACAGATGGTTAATTTGTTTCAAAATATATTCCATCTGTCAAATAACTTACAACATATTGAAAATCTGTTGCAACAGATGAATATATCAGTTTGCTTTTCCAATATGTGTGGCATCTGTTGCAACTTGCTAGTCATCTGTTTATTCAGTTTAAGCCATAGATGGGCTAGGAAGAATAAGGCGCGTGCAGATAGATCCACTATCATATGTGTGGGAGCTAAGTAAGTATTACTGATAAGGTCACTGGGACAGCACATACAAAGTATAATGTTTATGTGAATGCAGTTTTTAACTGATTAGGTACTGATCATTCAAACAAGATTCTGCATTGTACCGTCAAGTTTGATGGGTTCGAATTGATAAGGATGAGGGCCTCATGAAGAAGGTACAGATACCCTGTTACGAATTAATGATGGTTGTTACTCGTGTTTATGCGTGTCAAGTTTTGAGAAGGGATTAATATTTGGCGTCATTGTAGGGAACCAATAGCTATTGGACTTAACTTTAAGTGTGCATTGGACTCTAAGAACACCTTTGAAGCCTTGCATTGCATCAAAAAAGAACAAAAAACCAATATAGTTATTGCCATAGCCTGAATTTATATGGTTGGGTTGATCAAGGTGATGATCATACGCTAGAAGGTGCAGTAGGAGAATGCCTTCGAGGGAAAATGGGTGGTTGAAGAAAGACTATATCATCTGAGAGCTAATTGAAGAACAGACATAGAGTAGAAAGTGTATCTTCTAGCAAATCTGGCCGATGGAAATTATCTTAACACATGAGATATCTGAATCAAGTGCAAATATGAAAGTGTATCTGGTAATGTAATTTCGTCTGTTGTCTCTCTGAAAGAAAAATAACGTAGATGGATACTTTGCTAGATAGCTGCGACTTGGTAGCATGGTTGGGATTATCACCGAGATAGAAAATAGGAGAAGACCAAGAAAGCTGCCTTAAGGGAATCGAGGGTTGAAATGATGTACATTAAGTCTAAAAAACTTATGCCAACAACAATTGCAGTTAAAATAAGAAATCTAAGCGAAGGCGGTAATTTTTAAATTTTAAATTCCATCTCATGCCTTCTTGTTTGTGGTTCTGATTAAGTCCACTGTTGTTGACCTGACCGAAACCACAAATGAGATTGAAAAGCAAATTGAGTATCATTTCTTCCTTAGCAATATGGTTATAACAGATTATGTTTTCTTGCCTTAGCATGCTTTCAACATTCCTTAAAGAAGATCAGATGTTTGTTGTATTATGTGAATCCCGATAATTTTCAAGCTTGCTGCTCCAGCTTGCTTATTCTGGATTCAAGATGGTCATTGCCATATTCGAAGTTGGTCAAGAGTTCCTGATCTCTCGTGAGCTCGATCAGGAACACTACCTTAAAAAATTTAGCATTGAAGAAGTCCTTCATAACACTTTCTTTAGAAGCCTTAAAGGATATATGGAGGGTCGATGTGTTTGTTTTTAGGTCAAAATGTGTTGATGCACACTCAAGATGTGGTTCCAAAAGTTGAACAACACACTTTTATCGAGCATTGCTCAATGCATCTTGCTCAACCAATTTGATAAATTAATAAGCAAAAGAGTTAGGTAGTGTGTGATCTAAACTGACTCTACCAAGCCTATCAAACGTTACGTAACTTTAGGCTCATTACCCTATAAAAAAAATTTGACGAAGTTAGTGCACGAATCAAATAAGCTCAATCTCTAAGCCTTTCTGTTGATCACTCTTCTCCAATATAGATGACAAGATATCTGCTATACAATTTCAAGAGAAGAGCGATCAGCAAAAAGGCTGAGAGATTGAGATCGTTTAATTCATGCACTAACTCGGTCAAATTTTTTTGATAGGGTAATGAGCTTGGAGTTACGTAATGTTTGATAGGCTTGGTAAAGTCATTTTAGATCACACTCTGCATAACTCCTTTGTTTATTAATTTATCAAATTGGTTGAGCAAGATGAATTAAGAAACACTCAATAAAAGTGTGTTGTTCAACTGTTGGAACCACATCTTGAGTGTGAATCAACACATTTTGACCTAAAACAAACACAGCGACCCTCCATGTATCTTTTAAGGCTTCTGAAGAAAGTGTTCTGAAGGACTTCTTCAATGCCATAACTTTGAAGGTAGTGTTCCTGATCGAGCTCTCGAAAGATCAGGAACTCTTGACCAACTTCGAAGATGGAAACGACCAGCTTGAATCTAGAATAAGAAAGCTGAAGCAGCAAGTTTGAAAATTATTGGGATTTACATACTACAGCAAGTATCTGATCTTCTCCAAGGAATGTTGAAAGCATGCTAAGGCAAGAAAACACAATCTGTTATAACCATATTGCTAAGGAAGTAATGATACTCAATTTGCCTTTCAATCTCGTTTGTGGTTTCGGTCAGGTCAACAGCAGCGGACGTAATCGGAACCACAAACAAGAAGGCATAAATGGAATTTAAAATTCAAAAATTGCCATCTTCGCTTAGATTCCTTACTTTAATTGCAGTTATTATTAGCGTAAGTTTTTTAGACTTAATGTATATTATTTCAACTCTCGATTCCCTTAAAGCGGCTTTCTTGGTTTTCTCCTATTTTTTATCATGTGATAATCCCGACCACGCTACCTAGTCACAGCTACCTATCAAAGTGTTCATCTACATTATTTTTCTTTTAGAGAGACAACAGACAAAATTACATTATTGGGTACACTTTTATATTTGCACTTGATTCAGATTTCCCATGTTTTAAGATAATTCCATCGGCCAGATGCGCTAGAAGTTACACTTTCTACCCTATGTCTCTTCTTCAATTAGCTCTTAGATGATATATTCTTTCTTCAACCATCTATTTTCCCTTGAAGGCATTCTCCTACCGCACCTTCTGGCGCATGATCATCACTCCGAGCAACCCAATTATGTAAATTTATTCTAGGGCAATAACTCTATTGGTTTTATATTCTTGTTAGATGCAATTCTAGGCTTTGAAGGCCTTCTAAGGGTCAAATGTACACTTAAAGTTAGTCCAATCACTATTGGTTCTCTGCAATAATACCAAAACTAGATCCCTTCACAATGCTTGACAAATAAACATAAGCAACAACCTACATTAATCTTAATAGGATATCAAAACCATATTCATGATCCCTCAGCCTTATTAGTTTGGACCTACCAAACTTAACTGTAAAATTGCAGATATCTTGTTTGAATGATCTATGACTAATCAGTAAAAACAACATTCACAAAATCAGTGTACTCTATGTATGTTTCCACGATAATATTATCAGTAATACATACCTCCCACATATGAAGTGGTTCCATCTTCATGCAACTTATTCCTCCAAACCCATCCTTACTGCAGGCTCTTGTGATGGTCCGGCAAAAGTTGATCAACTATCAGTTCCTTATATCTATAAAGAAGATGAAAAAAAATTAATGTCACAGAAAGAACACTATTCGTTATTCAACAGATATAGGGTCTGTTGCATCAGATGTAGAGTCTAATTCATCATATGTGGAGTCTGTTGCATCAGATGTGGAGTCTGTTGCAATAAATGTAGATTCTGTTGCAATAGATATGGAGTCTGTTGCAACAGATATGGATTCTATTACAACATATGTGGAGTTTGTTGCAACAGATATGGATTCTATTGAAATACATCAAACCAGCTTTGCTGGTGGTTTGATTTTTTCCAATAGTTGCTCCATCTATTGCAACATCAACAGCAACATAAACTACAAAGAAACAAAATAATAAATAAAAAACATCAACAACAAAGAAATAACGACATTTGTTCTAACACCATCAACAACATCATCAACAACAAAGAAGCAACATTCTTTGTTTCAATACCATCAACAACACCACACCATAACTTTCAACAATGTCAACCCCACCAACAACATCAATAACAGCATAAACAAGAAACAAACAAACAAAATACATATAAAAAAATAATACTGTCAACAAGGCTTTTAAACTTCTCCCAACAAAATACTCTTTTTGCATATTATAATAAAAATTCTCGGTTCGTTTATTCAAAATTTAAAAGTTTCTTCAAACTTTTTTAATAAATATGATATAGGTAAATGGTAATTAAATAAAAACAACATATGTAAATAACTTGCAAAGAAGAAAACAAGAATGAAAGAGCAATAGTGAACCATACCTTAACGTCAAAAGGGGATCAAAATAATAATTTTAGTTGAGGAAAGATTTGGATTGATTTAGATCCAAAAGGATCTTTATGAGAAAAAGAAGAGAAACGAGAGGAGATAAAAAGGGTTTTGATAACCCTAACCTAAAGATAAGAGAAAGAAAAAGATGAGAGATGAATAAAATAAATTTAGAGCTGAAGCTGAGGAGGGATGAGATAATTCTAGATGTATCGTGTATCTATATATAGGTTTCAATATTCATTAATTAATATAATTAATATTCATTAATAATTTGAGGGACACGAGGAAGACTAGTGACATTGAAAAGACAAGATAAGATTACTCAATGAACATATTTTTGAGTTATCCAAGAAAAAGAAACTCTTCATTTTTACCGCATTTTCTAGTACTTACTACTTTATCTATTCGAACAGAAGCTTGCTTTAAAATTGAAAAAAAAAATTCAAATAGATATGTCATTTGTTGCAATAGATATAAATATTTGTTTAAAAATTCCAACAACACAATCATCTGTTACAACAGATACAAATATCTGTTTAAAAATCTCTTTCTATTTGATAATTAAATCGGATATGTCAACTGTTACAATAGATATCAATATCTATTTAAATATCCCAACAGCTCAGTCATCTTTGACGACAGATGCAGATGTCCATTTGATAATTAAATCAGATATGTCATCTATTGTAAAAGATATGAATATCTGTTAGAAATTTCCAACAGCTCAGTCATTTGTTCCAACAGATTTCATTACCTAAATTGCATGGTGTTGGTATTGCGTTCATTCTGACTCGAGTCGTCGATCAATCACTCCGAGTTGAAATGAGTTCTCATCAACTCAATGTTAAGATACTGATAGTACCTAAATTGATTTAGGTAGAACTAGGAATGAATGAATGAGCTCACAGGGTCAGCTACAAATCTAATTAAGTCATTACCTAAATTGCATAGTGTTGGTATTGCGTTCATCCTGACCCAAGTCATCGATCAATCACTCTGAGTTGAAATGATTTCTCATCAACTTAATATTAAGATAGTGATAGTACCTAAATTAATTTAGGTGGAACTAGAAATGAATGAATGAGCTCACAGGGTTAACTATAAATCCAATTGAGTCTTTGCAATTGCATGGTGTTGGTATTGCGTTCATCCCGACTCGAGTCGTCGATCGATCACTCCGAGTTGAAATGAGTTCTCATCAACTTAATGTTAAGATAGTGACCATACCTAAATTGATTTAGGTGGAACTAGGAATGAATTAATGAGCTCACATGGTCAACTACAAATCCAATTGAGTCTTTGCAATTGCATGGTGTTGGTATTGCGTTCATCCCGACCCGAGTCATTGATCGATCACTCTGAGTTAAAATAAGTTCTCATCAACTCAATGTTAAGATAGTGATAGTACCTAAATTGTTTTAGGTGGAACTAGGGTTGAATAAATAAGCTTACAGGGTCAACTACAAATCCAATTGAGTCTTTGTAATTGCATAGAGTTGTTATTGTGCTCATCCCGATCCGAGTCGTCGATCAATCACTCCGAGTTAAAATGAGTTCTCATCAACTCAATATTTTAAAAACTACTCCCTCCGTCCCAAATTATGTGTCATCATTTCCTTTTTAATCTATCCCAAAATAAGTGTCGCCTTTCCTTATTTGGCAACTTTTTAAAGGTACAATTACCCTTTTACCTTTATTGGTCCCACTTAATTAAAAAAAATATTAGCATATTTTTTGATAAAGAATAATTTGGTAAACTTTACCAAGTCTTCCCTTATTTCTTAAACTCCATGTCCGGTTAAATGACGAAACATAAAATGGGACGGAGGGAGTATATCTTTCAAAATTTTTAAAATTAATTAAGATCAATTCGGACCAAATTAATGATTTCAAAACTTGTCATTCTTTTCCAAAATTACAAATCATCCATTTGCATAAAAAACTTTTCATTTCAAATCTAAAGTTCTCGCTCTTCTTTTTCTATCTCTCTCAACAATACAAACAAAAAATACTCAACATATTGCTCAATCCTTCAAAACAAGTCGATTTTCTTCCCATTTATGACCACATATAGTTGTTATTTTCAACTTTATTTCTGCTTGTATCCATTGTTTTCTTGTCTTCACATGTAACAGATTTCGAAAAGAGTTCTACATTTGTTTTCTATTCTAAAAAATAAGTCGTTTTAGTTAATGATGAAAAAGAAGACTTTTAGTTGTATTATCTTCGAGAATGGGTTAACAATTTTGAGTTTTGATGCTAAAAAAGTTGGAAGCACCCTAGAAAATTCTTTTTCTCTCTCAGTGTTATGTTAACTATTGTGGTATTGTTGGATGGTGTTTATGGTGTTGTTGGTGGCTGTTGGTGGTGTTGGTGGTGGCTGTTGGTGGTGGTTTTGGTATTTATGGTTTTTGGTGGTGGTGTCGGTGGTATTGGTGTTGGTATTGGTGGCATTGGTGATGTTCTTAGTGGCATTAGTGGTGGAAATGATTGTGGTGGTGGTGGTCCATCTGTTGCAATGGGTGGAAGATCTGTTGGGAGATATTAAATAGGTCTTCAAATACATTCCCCATCTATTCCAACTGATAGGTTATCCGTTGGGGTATTTTTTTGTATTGTGGCATAAAATAATTTATTAAAATTTGTTCATCTGTTGCAACAGGTGGAATATCTGTTGGGAGATATTAAATAGGTCTTCAAAGAGATTCTCCATCTTTCTAACTTATGGGTTATCCGTTAGAGTTTTTTTTTTTGTAATGTGACGTAGAATAATTTATTGAAATTTGTCTTACCTTTTTAAAAAAATTGTGCAGACATCAAATGCAATGCATTTTTTTATCTTTCTATTGTTTGTAGTTAAAAGATGTCTCCCAAAAGAAAAGAAATTGAAAGTGGATCAACTTCTGACCACCCAACAAGAAAGGCTATAGTACAGATAGATTTGGGGGAACTTCTAGAACAATCTCAATCAGGGCAAAATGAAGCTGAGGAAAGTGATAACTCCTTCTCACCAATAGGGCATGTAATAGTATCAAAATCTTAGTATGATTTTGTCAAAACTATTAGTATCGACGAGTTTTGAGTTGCGATGTCGATGAATAGCCCTAACGTAGTATTTCGTGATGTTGTACTTAAATGTCAGTTGGGGAAATCTTTTAACGAACTTAGGAGTATTATGAAGAAGGAAAACATAGATGGACTTTTTAAGAAGAGCTGTTTTGCATACTTTCTTGAGCTGTCTGAGGCCCGCCCTCTCCATTTCCCGATGATCATGGTATATAGCCTTCTCAAGTGCAGGATTAAGTATGCAGGGGATGATGAAGGTTCGAAGAAGGGTAGAAAAAAGATTGATGAAGTTTTTATCAACTACTGTGGCATGCCATTTTGTTTTGGATTGAAAGAATTTATCATAGTGATGGGCTTGAGATGCAATCGTCCAGAAAAACCTATCATTAAGGAAACACCCCACAAAGGGTCCAAAAAATGCAAGGTAAAAAAAGATGAGTTGTTTGGCATTTTGGACCTAGCTACAGAGGGGAGGATTTGATGGCGGATCTCGAGAATAAAAACATACCAAAGCACTATAGGGAGAAATTGTGCTTAGTTTGGTTTGTCCATTCCATTTTATTAGCAAGAGACATTAGGAAAGTCATAGAAGATGATTTTTTGGCGCTTATTGATGGTTTTGAAAAATTCAACGATTATTTCTGGGGATATGACAGCTACTACCTGACTGTCGAATATTTACTAAAAAAGCTAAAGCCAAAGACGACCACATTATCCGGCTTTCCTTGGGCTTTCATGGTAAAATTGATCAATATTTTTACTCATTCATTAATTTATATTTAATATAGTTATTATGATTTTTTTTGCTTGCTTCCTGTTTACATTTTTTAGGCTTGGGCATGTGAAGTCATTCCTCTCCTCCGAAAACAGTTCAAGGATTACCCAGATAAGATTTCTTATCCAAGGATCCTTAGGTGGTTGGATCCAACAAAGAGAAGTAAAAATATATTAAGGAGGATGATCTCTTTAACCCTTCGAATGATGTAGTACATCTTCTTTCAACTAAAATAATTTGCCTTAAAGAAAGATATTGAAATAGATATTCTATCTATTGCAACAAATGGGTCATCTGTTTTGATAGATGGGTCGTCTGTTGTAACAGATTACCCATTAACTGTAACTGGTGCACAGATGGGTAATCTGTTGCGATAGACGATCCATATTTCACAATATATTAACCATTTATTGCTCTGGTTCTCTGAACCTTACTCAATAGATTACCCATCTATGCAAATTATGCAACAGATGGGTAATCTGATGTAACATATTATCAATCTATTTTGACATACAGATAAGCTGTTGCGGCAGCTAGATCGTCTGTTGCATAAGTTGGTTGTGTTAACACCATGTAACCCAACTGATCCAAATTATTATTATATGATTTAAATGTCTCATGTCTTTTCTTATAGGTTGTGCATCCTTGGATCGTGCCTACAATTGATGAGTTGGGGATGACTTATTTTCTTACTCTGGGTCTTGTTGATATAAAAGAAGACCCAATGGTGGAGCTAATAAAGAAGGAATTGGCTGGAGCAATATCCATAAGAAGAACAGTTAGGCAAGGTCAGCCTAATGTTGAAGCTCTTCACGACCAACATCAAACTACAACAGATCCGTGTTCTTCTTCTGGGGGTATTGCTAGTGGAGTTGTTTGTGATAGTGGTAGCCATCCTGATGTTGCTGCCAGTTGTGATTATGAGCATGTTGGTGCTCAGTAAAAAATAAATACTTTTGAAAACATCCCTTGCACAGGTTCTCCCTCTCACCCCTACATTGGTCCCTCCCACCCTTACAATGGTCTCTCTCACCCCTCCCCACCCTCATGTTTTCATTGCAAATTCAAAGTAAGCAAGGATAGAGAGGATAAACTCCTTAAAAATCTAGAGGCTATTACTAAAGCTGCTGAGGAGTTGAAATTCAGGAGGGGTGTCATACCATCCAATGAGGTGAGGGAGCCATGCACTCCTACAGTGGCGGTTAGGAGGAAGAGAAGAAAAATTAGACAAATTTCCTCTGTTATGAAATCAGCAAAAATTGTAACTCCTCCCTCTCCAAGAGTTGTTGAAGTTCAAGGGCCATCGAAGAAGGTGGACATATTCACAACTCTTAGCAAGGAGAAGAAGAAGGAACTAGAAGAATTCATGAAGATGAAGGTTCAAAAAGAATACACTATGCATTCATTTGCCGCCAAAGACTTCACGAATATAAGAAATATGCGCGTGTGGTTTGAGGATAATGTAAGTTTACTTTTGCTAACCTAGCCTTCCAATCTACTCCATAAATAAGAATCTACGCAGCAGATGTGTAATCTATTGCAATAGCTTGGTTTTCTGTTGCAACATAATGCACATCTGTTGCATAAGTTGCGTTGGCTGGGTAATCTGTGAACTGATTCAGAGAACCCTCTGCATCGGATTTTTTTCACTGTGTTTTTATTCTTTACAATTACTAACCTATTTAAAAATTGTCTTCTTATACCACAGTATGTTGATGAAATTCTCTGCCTCATGAAGGGCAGGCAATTAGCGTACCTAAATACTTATGATGCTGCCGATAGGATAATGGACCTCAACCTCTACAATAATTTCAACGATAGGTATGTTTCTCTCCATAAGCTAGCTGGTACTAGTGGCTCGAGATTTGATGAGTTAGTTTCTACATTCCAATGGGATGAAGAAGCCATTAAATATGTTAGAGGAAAGAGTCCATATCCACATGGCAAGAGCTGGACCAAGGCAAAGAGAATCCTTGCAGTCATGAATGTGGATGTCACCTATTTTCTCACTATTGAGATACTACTCTACGAGGGAAAGATTAAGGTTTATGACAGCAACTTACCTGTCTTCAGCGAAAAGACATTTTTAACCCACATGCAGCCACTCTTGAAGTTGTTGTCCAAGTTATTGATGCAGAGTAAGCTGATGGATCATTTGCCGGGTGAAGTCTTGACGAAGGAATCATGGGATTTTGAAGGTCGAAATAAGAACATCCAACTCCCTAAAAATACAATCGGTGAAGTTTGCGGGCCATACTTATTTGCATACATTGAGTGTTTGCTGACCGGCACACAAATAACTGGTGTGTGCGACGCCGTTCTGGGAAAGATGCAATGGGTCTGGGCATATGGGGTACTAACTAAATGGTTAGATCCCGTGTATAAAGAAGAACATGTACAAAGACGGACATGAACATGATAATAATTTTTCATTTCAAGAAATTCGCTTTAAATGTAGTGGCAATAATTTTTATGTCTGGCCAAGTTGACCTTTTATAATGCAACAGATCTTATATCTGTCGTAACAGATATAGTACCTGTTGTGAAAGATTGATTATCTGTTGGAATAGGTTGGTCATCTGTTGTGTCATGCAAATGGTCCTAGTCTGTCTATCGCAACAGATATCGATCTGTTACAATATATAATCTATCTGTTGCAACTGATCGGTAATCTGTTGGAGAAAATCAAAAAAGTAGGAAGACCTGTTATATAATTTCCAGCAGATGACCTACGTGTTTCATCTCATGTTGCAACATATGTCTAAATCTATTTGATAAGATATACGTCTGTTGAAGCAGATGTATTATCTGTTGCAATATTGGAATCTAGTACTCCATTTCAATTAACATGTTCAAAACTAAGGATTAAATTATATCCATAGATAGCATAAAATAAATAGAAGCCTTCGAAATTACATGAAATAACTCAACAAATAAATGAAATATAAAAAAAATTATTATGGGTACAAACGATCTACTCTACAAAAAAATCAACAAGTTAAACCAAGGAGGATAGGTTATTACATTGACGGACTCAAGCTATAAAGATCTAATCAATATGGACAAGTTGTTCTTCATCCGGTGCTACGGAATTCGGCTTTGGTCATCGTGGATCTTTAATTTCATTTGCGTACAATTTCTTAGCTTTCGCTTCTCCGTATTTCCATAAAAGAGAAGTATGTCTTTTGCGGAGTAATCCGACATCAAGTCCATCATTTGGTACTTGTAATCCATTGCTCAAATACTCGGCGTAGGCAGCAACCAAAGGACAGCATACCATGCATTATAAAAAAATAGATAATCCATATCTTTTAGTTCATGCAAGCGTTGTGAATTTTGTGAAATAAAACTAAATCATGACACTTAAACTTATAGGCTACTAATGGTTTGTTGAGCAATTTCTTCAACATATTGTACACCAAATGGATTATCCATTTTATCCCGGTATGCTTCAATCGTCGATCAATCAGTACAAACCTTTTGGTCCAAAAAGTCACTCATATCAAGGTAAGTAGGCAATATTTTGGCCAGCTGTTGTATCTCAGACGATGGTCCAGAACGTCTCCTTCGTGACATCGAGTCATAAACTCAAATTTGCCTCTCTTTTATAATGAGACAGCCAACACTCAATGGAATTCATCACTACAATTGATTGGGATGTATATTTCATCAACTAAATGCCAAGGTAAGCCAGCCGGAATGCTAAAACCTTTGATGATGTTGATTAAGAATTTCTTATTTTAGGAAACTTTTGGATGTTGTTGACAATAACTATCATAGGCATTATTGATGTAAACTTTGTACAAACAATTTCCAGCCGTGTATCTATATCGTTCTTGTGTTTGTAACTTGGCCTTCTTTCGAAGGTAGTAAAAAATGACATCGATACGCTACACATATTATCAAACATTTTAGATTACGTGATGAAAAAATTAATACGCAGATGCAATTAAATAAAGTATTAATTAATAGTAATATGTATGACATTTAAAACTCATCATTCCAGCAAGTTTGGGGCTGTGACATCAAATAGAACCAATTCTTCATGCTGGGATGTGCAATAACAAAGTCGAACATATCAAAACCAAAACTTCATTCGTTCACTTTGTTGTGCTCGTCATTTTATTTTCTACATGATGATTTATATGTGTTAATATCATATTCTTACAACAAGAATTGTATAAACCAATATCTATAAAATTGATTTATGTACCTGTCGACATGATGCTTTAACAACCCATCGGCAATCCATTCTGAATAGTCATTGGTCAACTGTGTAGTTTTTTTGGAGCCTCGTCAGAGATGTTGAACCTTTCAAATAGGTAATTCTTTCGTTCTCCCAAATTGACAGGCTAGACTTTTTCTTCTTCTTTGGAAACAGTTAATGGATTATCGACTGTGATATTATGCTCTTCAACAGTAGCTTCTACTGTGACATCCACTTGGAAAGCCAGAATTGTCAATAATAATTAAAGATATATAATAGATTGTCCATCTGTTGCAACAGATGAGTCTTATGTTACATCAGATGGATTATCTGTTGGAAAAATTCAAATAAGTAAATCAGAGCAGTACGATAATTTTGAAGAGATGACCCATCTGTTGCAACATAAGACTCATCTGTTGAAACAGATAACGAATCTGATGCAATAGGTTAGACAACAGTTGCAATAGATATATAGATCTATTTGATAATTTTTAGCAGATGTATCATCTGTTGAAACAGATATGTGACTTTGTTTGTTGGAATAGATGATGTACATTCACCTTCTTCAACTCATACTGCTCTCCTGTGGCCCTTGTACACTGAACATCGGTGCAAGACAAAGACAGAGGTGTTGTAATTTTGCCTTTTTGATGCCTGATGATGCCTTGGAAGTGTCTTTTCTTCTCTTCTTAGACACCTTGATCTCTAGTGGAGTGTATGGATATGAAATCTTCTTTGATGGAAGGACACCCCTCTTAGATGTCATTTTCTTTATAAAAGCAGTTAGTGAATTAATAGCATTAATCACTCCATCGTGTTTCACCTTGCAGTCTTTACATTTGTATGCAGAACATTCACTAGATGTGGCAAAATCTGAAGAAAAATTTGTACAACCATTACGATCATAATCATAATGGCTTGTTGTTTAAAAAACTATAAGAGGAGCATCATTATCCCCAACAGCAGCACCACTACCACTACCAATATAACTACCATCATCAACAACAACAAGCCCACCCTCCAAAATTATTTTTCTTGTGATGGTTGTTGCTCCAAACAATTCCATTTTTATTCCATCAATGACCTTAGGGTTTAATAAACTTTGCACAGACCGTAAAGTAAGAAAAAATGGCATCTTCAACTCTCGATTAGTCGGAACAAGCCACGGATGGACAATCTAAAATAAATCGGTACATATATTAAGAATGATGATAAAACCATTTAATTATTAATTAAAACAAAAACTTGATTAGAATTGGACTTACTGCTTCCTTGGGGGGATTGAAAAGATCAAGAAATTTTGCATTTTTATGATTTTGGCTAACAACCATCTCAGGATTCTTGGACAGGAAACTTCTTCCTGGTAGTTCACTTGTTGTCTCAAATAAGGAATGGCTTCAAATGCCCAAGCCTATAACATAACGCCAATAAATCAAAAGCATTATTGAATAAAAAAATGTTGAGTCATATCATGATAAAAGAGAAATTTACCATGAAGGCCCATGGAAAGCCATATAAGTTGATTGTCTTTGGCGTTAATGGAGTTAACAAATATTTGACAGTTATTTTGAAACTTTCATAACCCCAAGGATAGCTGTTAAATGCCTCAAGATCCTCAGAGAGTTTATTAAACCGAGGATTATGTTGTTGTTAACGTCTCTCGCCCAAAGAATATTATGTACAAACCAAACCAAGAACAATGATTGCTTGTGCTTCTTTGAAATTCCTTTTTCTTTCAATGCTTCTATCATATTTTTGTTTTTGAATCTTGGACTAACAATGGACACTAGGTCATCACGATCACTCGACTTGCCTTTGCCTTTTTTGGGTGTGCGGGGTACTTTTTTGGGTCAGAGTAGGTATAACTTGAGAAGGAGAAGGAGAATAATATTTTAGTCCGGTAATTATGGAAAACTCCTTCCAACCAAAACAAACAGGCATGCCATAGTAATTTATCCACACCTCATCCATCTTATCTTTGTTTTCATATATAAACCTGTGCTTGAGAAGATCATATAAAATTTTTATTTGGAAACAAGCATTGTTATCCTCTGACAAATCAAGATATTGCCCAAAGCAGCTTTCCCTAAAATAAGAATCCAATTTTTGTTCTCGAAGTATTTTTCTGAAGGCAGTAAAAGATTTTCCCATAACTGACTTAACCACGAGATCACCCGTTAAATCTGTGGCACCATCGCACTATATTCTCACAGAATAATGATCAATGCTAAAGGTTTTGACCAACTTTTCAACATCAGGGCTATTAGCGTTTGGATCATCTCTTTTGAAAGATTTATCCTCCCCGTATTCAGTATCTTCTACTCTTGATTGAGATAACTCTTGTAAAGCAAGCTCATAGAGTAGTGGATGTAGCCGAGTTGCTGCACTTGTTCCTTTACTTGGACTTGATTCAATTTTTTTTATTTTGAGAGCCATATTATCTTAAATTAACAAGAACATAACATAGGTTATAACTGATTAATGTATAACAGTAATATAACTATCCCAACAGACCACTAATCTGTTGCACTAGTATGTTATCTGTTGTAATATATTACCGACCTGTTACAATGGATGAGTAATTTGTGAAAACCATAAAAATAGATCACTAATCTTTTACACCAGATATTTTATCTATTGCACCATGTATGTTATCTGTTGAAATATATAACCGACTTGTTGCAACGGATGAGTAAATTATTGGAGAGAATAAAAACAGATCACTAATCTGTTGTACCAGGTAGTTTATCTGTTGTAACATTTAACCAACCTGTTGCAACGGATGAGTAATCCATTGGAAATCATAAAAATAGATCACTAATCAATTGCACCGGTATGTTATTTGTTGCAACATATAACCAACCTGTTTCAACGGATGAGTAAATCATTGGAAAGAATAAAAATAGATCACTAATCTGTTGCAAAATGAGTTATCTATTAGATCAATATTGTTTACATTTCTTCTAAACAGAAGAGTTGTCTATCGCAACAGATGAATGATCTATTTGATTGTTCACCTGTTGTATCAAATTTTTACCTGTTGTATCATATGTTTTCATCTGTTGCATCAGATGTATTCATCTGTCACATCAGATGTTTCATCTATTACATTAGATGTTTCATCTGTTGTAACACCATTTTACCAAGACAAACAACAAATCAACCCAGCAACCAACACATGACACACACACATACTAAGAACATCAATTGTGACCAAAAATCACCAATAAATTCGAATCAATAGTACGACAACAACAAGAAGAAATGCTAGAAATTAGGATTTTATTCATTCCACATTTCAATACTAGAAGAGTAGTTGACTCAAGTTCCTCTGTTTATTCATAATTTTTTACCTGTGAAAAAAGAAATGGGACGACGAAGAACTCAAAGTTGTTGTCGCCGAAGAAGTCTTCATGTCGATTGACGGTTAAAAGTTGAAAAGGAACTTGCCCGACAATTTGTCGCCGGAGGTTGAAGGGAGAAAATTTGCAGAACTATTGGTTCGGAGAGAGTTGAGAGAAGCTGTCGAGAGAGAGGAGAAAGTGGTTGATTTGGATTGAAGAGGGTGTGGGTTGGGTTGATTTGTATTTTTGAAAAGATTAGAAAGTTTTGAAAATATTAATCAAGTCCACAATTAACTTAATCAAGTTTTCTAATGATGTTTGACCCTTTAAGTTAGTCAATGTCACCAATCTTTTATTCAAGACTTAAAAAACACATTTCCTTCAATTTTCTCTAATGAGTCATGGTTGTATTTATGATTGATATGCTTGTGATGTTTTGACATCCAAAGCTCAATTATGTGTTTATAACATACATTAATGTATGTTTATTGGTCGTTAATTAAGGTGTACATATTATTATATTTTTAGATATTATAGCATAAGTCTTAATAAGATATCATTATAACTATAAGTTGCTAATATTATAGTATATGAAAGGAAGTATGAAGCATAAAATTATGTATGACCGCCATAATTTACATTAATGATTTGTCACATTATGGTATGTATAATAGACATTATAGGATAAAATTGTTTTAGGAAAAACTACCTAAATAACCAACATGATAATTATTTATTTCTTCATAATTTTAAATTAATTACCTAACATCCCACTTTTTAATCCTCTTCCCACCTAAGGTACATGCAAATACATATTGCAATCTCCTGGGTACATGTGAATTTAGCCGTAACCTCCCCTCCCTGCCTCAGATACATGCACATGTATCTAAATTACATGAATCTACAGCGACTGAATGATGTATTCGACTTTGTTTTAGTGGTATAATATGTAACATTAAAAATCCGCGGTTGAGGCAATACTGAGATCCTATACTAGTGAGTTTCTGTTGTTTACTCATTATTTTATGTATAATTAATAAATGTCATTAGATATTAGTGTTCTGTGGTTATTGAGCCGAGCATAAGGATTTTAAATATTTTATTAATTTATTTGTGTCCCAATTAATGCAAATCCATCACTCATATTAAATAAAGGACAAATCTCTTTCGTAGAATGGTTACCTGTGAACGCTTCACATTAAGTCATATTTATTATAAATTGATCTTTTCCCTGCCTATTAGGGTTACATAATTTTTTCATCACTAAAGCCACAATAACATATGATAGCATAAAGGATGAGAAATCAATTTACCTACGGGACTCCTTACTGCTTAGCTATAATAACATGGAAAAAATACATAAAGTAGTATACTTAGGTATTAAATTACAAAAAATAGCAACACTTTTATCAAATTACATTTTGTAGTATATGTATTTGCATTTTTGTAACAATAGTTTGCAAAAATACAAAATACATATCGATCATAAGGGCAGTAAAAATCATATGTATTTGTATTTTTGTAGCAACAGTTTATAAAAATACAAAATACAACTTGCTATATTATGTAATTATGAAACTGTTGCTATGAAACTCATAATTAAGGGGTTAAGTATGCTATTTCTGAATTTTGTCCTAATAACATCTTCAACACCAGGTATGCTCTATATGATTAATGTATGTAAAATTATTGTCTTAAGATCCTTATATGTATGCGAGATTGTTGTATTTAAAATTGAGATATGTGTATGAGATCATCATTTTTAAGATCCTGATATGTATATGAGATTATCGTACCAAAATAATTATCGAGATACATAAGTAAAAATAAGGTGTATCTAGAGATACCCAAGCAAAAGTTAGGTTCCATCCAGTGTGGATAGATTCACGGATACGCACAACAAAAATTGTTTGAATCTATTGAGTGTGGACAAATTTGTTGTTGGAGATGAGAAATAAGTTTGTTGGTTTGTCACCGATGACGAAGAATAAATAAGGCTACTGGTAATTTGAAGAGTTTTATTTTACATGAAAATGAAGACTTTCATCTACAGGCGTTGTAGAAAGGATAGAACGTGCGCCTTTTTGCTTTTCTTTGATCGCTCCGGTATGATGATTTTCTTCGAGGAAGGGAGGGAGGGAGGCAAGACACTATCAAAGTGCACGACAGGGTAGCAATGGAAGAATACCCAAGTTTAAACTTTTCTTTTCAATTTAAACTAAGAGGAGACAAGCAACCCAAGTAAAACAAAGAATAGACTGTAAATAAATCAACCACACACAAATACGGCAAGATAAGAATAGACACCAAATTTACGTGAAAAACTCTTCGATGTGAAGAGTAAAAAATCAAGAGACCAAACCTCCCCTATAATCACCAAGAGTTACAATATTATTCTTCAAAATTGGCCACAAAACAAGTGCTAAACAACGAGCAACAACACAACACGATAGCACCAAAACTAGAGAATAAAAAGGAGCACAAACACCAAAAATCCAACTACTATTCAAGAATGAAAAATAGGAGATACAGGCCACCAAATCCACCTCCAACAGTTCGTAATCAATTATTGAGATGAGAGGAACAAACTGTCCAAAAATTAGCTCAATTGGACAAGAAACAAAGAGAAAATCACAATTTAAAGTTGACTGTTGTGGCTAAATTTTAGGTGCGAAAATCTGCTATCAATTTCTCTTTTTGCTGCTGAAAAACTCTTTTTTGTGGTAGTAAAATAAGACCTAAAAAGATCTATATATATACAGCATAGTAATGGCCCTATGAAAACAAGTGGGTTGGTTTAAATTGGGCTTTATTTATCCACATGGAAAGGGAAAAAATACCCAATTCCCAACAATTCTCCCTCTCCTGACTATGTGGAAGAGACCGTCATCCCAACAATCATGCAATAATCTTCTAACTTTTCTTTTGATGAGGATTTAGTCATCATGTAGGAACCATTATCATTCGTATGAATCTTCTTAAGTTCAAGCAACTTAGAATCCAACACATCACGAATTCAATTGTATCTCACATCAATGCGTTTAGACCGATCATGAAATGTAAATTTTTTGCCAAGATGTATAGCACTTTGATTGTCACAATAAATCATATACCTTTCTTGAGCACAACTAAGTTCCCCCAAGAATCTCTTCATCCAAAGCAATTCTTTACAAGCTTCAACAACGTCAATAAGCTCAGCTTCTGTAGTAGATAGAGCAACACATTTTTGCAATCTAGATTGCCAAGACATAGCTCTCTTTCAAAAGTAATTAAATACCCTGCAGTTGACTTGTGCATATCAATATCACCAACCATGTCTGAATCAGTATGACCATAAAGAATATGCTTCCCTGTACAAAACACACAAACTCAGACTAGAAGTGCCACAAAGATATCTCATAATCCACTTCACAATATTCCAATATTGTCTTCCCGAATTAGAAAAAAAAATGGCTAACAATACCAATAACATCAACAATATGTGGTCTTGTAAAAATCATTGCATAAATCAAACTACCAATGGCTGAAGCATTAGGAACTTTCTCCATATCTTCCTTCTCATTATCAATGGAAAAACATTGTTTCGTGCTCAATTGGAAGTGCATGGCTAAAAGTGTATTGACAACCTTAGCCTTATCCATGTTGAACCTTCGAAGTACATTTTGAATGTACTTCACTCTTTATAACCACAACTTCTTGGCCTTTCTGTCACAGGTAATCTGCATGCCAAGAATCTGTCTTGCTGGTCTTAAGTCTTTCATAGAAAAAGGCTTACTCAACTCTTGCTTCAACTTTTGGTCTTAAGTCTTTCGTAGAAAAAGGCTTACTCAACTCTTGCTTCAACTTTTGAATCCTGTAAGCATTATAACCAACAACAAGCATGTCATCAATATAAAGCAACACAATAATAAAGTCACCACTAGAGAATTTTTGCATAAAAACACAATGGTCTGAAGTAGTCTTCTTGAAGCCCTGCTGACTCATAAAGGAACTAAACTTTCTGTACCACTGCCTAGGAGCTTGTTTCAAACCATGCAAGCTCTTCTTCAATTTGCAAACATAATTCTCTTTTCCCTTGACTTCAAAACCTTCGAATTGCTCCATATAATTTTTTTTATATAACTCACTATGGAGAAAAATAGTTTTAACATCCATTTGCTCAACCTCTAAATCTAGACTTGAAGCTAAGCCTAAAACCACACAAATGGATGACATTTTCACAACCAGAGAGAATATCTCATCAAAATCAACTTTGTTTTTCTGGTTAAATCCCTTCACAACTAATCTGACCTTGTACCATTGAATTGGGTTACCATCTTTATGTTTCACCCAAAAACTCACCTATTTTTCAAAGCTTTTTTTTCTTTAGGTAGCTTAACCAAAGCAAAGGGATAATTATCATGTAAAGATTTAATCTCATCTTACATAGCATCAAATAACCTTTTTTCTTCACTTTCTATGGCCTCATCAAGACTCTTTGGTTCTCCCCCGTCAGTCAAGAGTACATACTCATTGCGAGAATAATGAGATGAAGGTATTCTCTCTCTAGTAGATCGTCTGAGAAAATTCTCTGGATCATCAATAATTGGTTGTTCATTAACCATATCAACTTGCACTAGAGCATCAACAACATCTTGTTGCTCATTCTGGACATGATCATCATCTTCATTATCAACTTAATTTTCATAATCATGAATATTTTCTTCAGGAGCAGTAGTCAAAGGAACTGGATCTATATTAACTAGGCTCTCACTACTCTGAGAATCAACCATCTCAGCTTTGTCAAAATTTTCAATTCTTTGGTCTTCAAAGAACACAATATCGCGGCTTATAATAATTTCTTATCAACTGGATCGTAGAAATAATAGACAAATTCTTCTTGACCATAACCAATGAAGCTACACTGCCTCGTTTTAACATCCATTTTTGACCTTTCATCCTTAGAAACACACACAAAGGCTTTACACCCAAATACTCTAAGATGGTCATAAAAAATATTTTTAC